>NC_022027.1:55691717-55700468 GCF_000317375.1 Microtus ochrogaster | reverse complement strand
CTAATCAATCAGGCCAACATGGCTGTTGATTGGTTTGGAGAGAGAAGCCTAGCGGTGATGGGCCTCGAGGGCTTGGGAAGAGCCTGCCAAACAGGTTGGAAGAAAGTTTTTGAGTCTTGACCCAGCTCTAGAGCCAGGGAGGGTCTGGTTGCATAAGAGTCGGACAGATTGGAAGTGGCAGGGTGTATTGTTAGAATCAGCCTTAGCAAGTTATAGGGGTGATCCTGACTCTCTACACCTTGTATCTTAAAAACAGTTTTTAAAAAAGCCTTTCCTCACCTCTCTACAGCGGTGACGAGCGAAGTTTAGCTTGTGACCATCTAAATATATCAGATTCCCAATGGCATTGTCTGAGCCGCATTTTCACGTCTTAATAGCACAGGTGAACAGGACGGAAGAACCTACTCGTTATCTGCCTTACACGGCTACACCCAGGAACCCAGCGTAAAGGCAAGAGCTCTGGAGGTAAATCTGTGGATTCACCTGGTTTTTGTCAGCGAGTGTCAACTAATCCCTCCTCTTCAGAGATACTTTCGAGTACAAAGTCCTTCCCAGATACACGTGCAAATGATTATAAAGGAGACACTAATGTCTGAAAGGCAGGATTTCCACATCTTAGAACAGATAGGCTCATGAGCCCATTAAAGGTCAGTAGGCAGGTTTAACATGTTTTTTTTTCTTTTTCTGGGTATCTGTGACGGTTTCATAAAGGCTATTCCTCCTACTTTGCATTGGGGATCAGTCTGGAGGGGAAATGATAGGTACTACTTACAATGTCACCCCACTTTCACCATGTGGGACATGTCAGGAAACCAAGACCACAGCAATAGAAGGTGCTGGCTATTATTTCACGTACCCTCACAGTCAAGAGGGGGCTCTCCAGAGCACAGTCTGTGAGATTTTCTTCCCTCAAAAACCATCTACTGACCATATCTCACCAGCAGAAAAAAAAAAAAAAACCCTACTGATCCCTGAGAGGGCCTATTGTCTGTTAAATGGACTTGAACCCTTAGGAAACAGCTTTTTCCTCCACCATTGGCCCCACCCTTGATGTTTCGGGCAAATCCAATTATTATCCAGTGCTTGGGAGCATTAGAGATAACTTTCATATCATACAATCGTGTAAGTCCAACCTGAATGAAGACTTCTTTTAAACCAAAGCACCTCTCCTCTGGTTAGCTGAGGGCTGGGACTGTCACAGAGAGGGGAAGAGGGCCAGACACTTCTATTGCTCTTTCAGTTTAGGATATCTCGAGTTTCAGAGAGGGAAGAGGGAAAGGGGGAGAGAGAAAGATTTATTTTCTTTGGAAACTGTCTTCCTAGCTGTGCGGTGGTGATGCACACCTTTAATCCCAGCATTCAGAAGGCAGAGACAGGCGGATCTCTATGAGTTTGAGGTCAGCCTGGTCTACAAGAGCTAGTTCCAGGACAGGCTCCAAAGCTACAGAGAAACCCTGTCCTGAAAAACCAAAAGAAAAAAGAAAAAAAAAGGAAAGAAACTGTGTTCTCTGTCATGTCAACATTCCACCCTTACCCCATCTTTACAGACACAGCTACACCCTATCCGGGAGAAAAGGCTTCTGCACTGTGTCCTCATGACAGACCTCTATTTTGTCTGAGCTCTTCTTTCCCTAGAAGGGAGTCCTTGTTGAGCAGGCTCCATGGGAGATAGTCAGAGTCAGGCCACCCTGATGTGGGATTCCCCTCTGTATTCTGTGAATACCATTGGTTAATAAAGAAACTGTCTTTGGCCTGCTCAGGGAATAGAGGTAGGTGGGGAAAACTAAACAGAACGCTGGGAGAAAGAAGGAGGAGTCAGAGAGAAGCCATCTGGAGACAGACGCTGGAACTTTAGCCCGTAAGTCACAGCCACATGGCATTACAGAGATTACTAGAAATGGGTTAAATTAGGATGTAAGAGCTAGCCAATAAGAAGTTAGAGCTAATAGGCCAAGAAGTAATTTATTTAATACAGTTTCTGTGTGGTTATTTTGTGGCTAAGCGGCTGGGAACAAACTAGCAGCCTCCTCTTACAAACTGTCCCCTTACTCCAACATTGCCCCATCAGTGGGATTGCGCTAGGGTGGCCACCTGCTCCTCTCTTTGGTCTTGCCTTCCTTGGTGGCCCTACTGAGCTTCTAGAAGGCTGACCCTTCCTCTCCATCACTGTCTTCTCAGGTGTGGACCCACACCTGTGGCTTACCTGCAGGTTTTACGGGTTCTGCCCCGGGAAGGCATCTGACTTCGTTTTCAGAATAAGATCTCTTCTTCAGGGAGGGATTCCAGATTATCTGTGAGTCTTCTCTGGGATCCCATCCATGAGGATGGAGTTGGACATGCTCAGCCCCTCTGCATTCCCCACTTCAATTTCTTCTCTCTCCTCAAGGGTCTTCTCCACAAACATCAAACAATTGTCTATCAGGCCAGCGATAGCAGCGAACTGTTGTGCACCCTGAATGCAATTTTACAGGGATACAACCAGCACTCCCCTTTACAGTGAGACACATTTGTAACCTATAATTGTTAGAATTTTACCTGAAAGCTGTGGATGGCAGAGAAACTTCCATCTTGCCTTCAGCCCACTGGCATTTACAACTTTTAACAATGGTGCCTCCATCTTTCTTTCTTGTTTTGCATCTGAGCTCACCTCTCCTGCAGTCCTGGTACAATCTAGCCATAACAGTGTCCTCTTCATTGCTTCTCTCTCTCCCAGCTGCAAATGCTACACACACACACACACACACACACACACACACACACACACACAATGTATACATTTTTCAGTTCAAATACCTTTGCACCATTTTTGCTTGTTGAACGTTTGCTCATCCTTGCAGGCCCTGTTTGACTGACACTTCCTCCAGGGAACTTTCTCAGGTCTGCTTCATCCAACTGAGCCTGCTTAGACCCAGCACTCACGCGCGTAAGGTTTTTGTTTTTATTATAGAGTGCAGTGGGTTCTTTCTTAACACACTGGAGACGCTGGGATGTTCTTCTTCATAGGAAATGTGTGTCTGCCTGCGCGCACAATCATGGGTTTCGCCTCTTTCTTGCATCACCCAAAGCTGTTCACTGTCATCCTCAGGGTTGGGCTGCATTCAATGACAGAAGAGGAAGTTGAGAAAGTCACAATCATTGACAGCAAGGACAGAAGAGGAAGTTGAGAAAGTCACAATCATTGACAGCAAGGACAGAAGAGGAAGTTGAGAAAGTCACAATCATTGACAGCAAGGACAGAAGAGGAAGTTGAGAAAGTCACAATCATTGACAGCAAGGACAGAAGAGGAAGTTGAGAAAGTCACAATCATTGACAGCGAGGGAGGCATTCTGGGAGGGCAGGTGGAGTAGAGACGTGTGGCTTTTAAAGTTAGTTCAGAGAAGCACACACTGGGAACTAACTGAAAGATAAAGGTAGCAGAATCCTTCCCCTGTTTGAGGAGACAACGTCTCATGAAGGAATGCAACAGTCAACACAGAAAAAGCTCATTTCTTCATTTCACCAAATTTATTGCATGTCTCAAGAAGCTACAGCCACAAGCCAAATCTGCACTCTCAAGGAAGCAAGCAGCGAGTTTAGCAAAATGGAAACAAGGCTGTAGCAAATGTCCCAATCTCCTTCAGGAGCAGAGAGACAACTGGAAATGCTGTCTGACTCCTATGTGTTTACAAAGGCCTTGTCAAGAATTCTAGGACACAGGGGATGGAGAGAGGGCTCGGAAGTTAAGAGCAGAGGACCTGGGTTCGTGTCCCAGCATCCACATGGTAACTCACAACTGTCTCCAGAGAATCTGAAACCTCCTTGTGACTTCTGTGGGCTCAAGGACACGGAACACAGCACGTACATACATGCAGGCAAATACCCGTATATATCAAATTAAAAAAACGTTTAAAAATAACTCTAAGAAATGGTTGCAGAATTAGAAAATGAGTGTAACACAGAGCAGTTGGTACACATGCACACACTCACACATGCACACACTCACCCTACTCCACAAGCTTGCAAGTAACACAGAGAAGTTGGCACACATATACATACTCACATATGCACATACACTCATACATGCACACACTCACCCCATAACCCACAAACTTGTGTGTAACACAGAGCAGTTGGCACACATGCACACACTCACACATGCACACACTCACACGTGCACACACTCACACGTGCACACACTCACACGTGCACACACTCACACGTGCACACACTCACTCGCTCCTAACCCTCGTGGCCCGAGAAGCTCCACTCTGCTCACTTCTGAGGCAGGACATGTAACTGGAGCTCATGAAGCTTCGATGCGACTGTTTTTAGCGTAGACAGTGACTGTTGATTAGCACAGTTATCGCCCTGTCACCATATTTAAAACCCAGTCAAAGCCAACGCACACTGACGAGACAGCATGCTGCCAGGCTCAGCACACTGCCTTTCCACATGTAGAAGAATACACTTTAAAACTTTCAGTTATTTTTATAAATATTTCAATTTTCAAAATAGAAAATTGTGTCCACAAATAAGAGAACTTTATGGGTATATAAGTATGGTATACACGTACACAACCTCTAAATTAAATTTCATTTTGTTATTTTTGTTTATTTTGTTAAATTTCAGATCTACACTCTTTGAATTATTTTGAATAGTTTTATATAAAAATTATATGGTAATTTATACAGCAATGACTACAAAACATGTTGAAAATGTACCCCTTTCACTAAGGGCAGAGATATAATGGCATTGCCACTTCGTTCTTTGATTTGACTAAGAGCTAAGTACTGTGGCACATGCCTGTAATACCAACATTTGGAAGACAAAGACGGGATGACTTCAAGTTTGGGGCTAGCTTGGGGTATATAGTGAGTTCCAGACCAGCCAAGACTATACAGTAAAACCTATCTCAGAATAAAAGTCTCTATAGAATAATTAAGCCAAAGTAGTACCAAAATTCTCAAGGGTATTAATTATATACAAATATATTAATATATATAATTGGGTTATATTATATAATTCTGAAGGATTGTCTTAGGGTTTTTAATTGCTGTGAAGAGACACCATGACCATAGCAACTCTTATAAGGAAAACATTTAATTGGGGTGGCTCGCTTATAGTTCCAAAGATTCAGTCTGTTATCATCATGATGGGGAGCATGGAAACTTGCAAGCAGACTTAGTGCTGGCTACATCTTGTAGGCAACAGGGAAGGGTCTGTGGCAGCGGGTGGTATCTTGAGCAAAGGCCCCTCCTACAGTGACACACTTCCTCCAACAAGGCCGTGTCTCCTAATAGTGGCATTTCCTTTGGAGTCCATTTTCTTTCAAACCACCACAAGGATATCAGTCTCATGCAACATTTAGCTTCATATGGATACACAGCAAATTAAATACTCTGTTCTCCTCCTGATGTCATACAGAATCTTGTCAATAGTAATAGGTCACCAGTAAATCTGTTAATGGCAACTCATTTCTTGGTTCCAGTATCCTAGTATGACAAAACTGAAAACTTCGCTCTTCCATGGAAAAAGCTCTACTACAGGAAGCATTGTATACCAAGGATGGCTTCAACAGAAGCTGCTTACTTGAAATAAAAGCTGACAGAACATGGTTGGAAATGTCAACTTCAGCGCCCTCTGTGTGTTTTTTAACGGTGAGAGCTAACATCTCATTAGCACAGACATGCGTTTGCATGTATCCCTGTGTTTGCTCCAGGTCCCCAAGCACAGCGCATCACACAGAACATGGTTTTATGAAGCGTCGGGGAGATTTTCATGGGAGCATCTGTGCGACAACAGTGCTCTCAGCATGGGAATGTTTCTGGATGTTTTATGAATATTAGTGATGAGCTTCTTAAGAACATAGTTATTTGGAGATCTGGAGAGGAGGTGGTTGGTCAAGTTCTTGTCATGCCACATGAGGGTCTGAGTTCAGAACTCCAGCGCTCACGTGATCGTAATCGTAGCCACAGTCATGAAAAGCCTGGCTCAGCTGTGTGGTCTTCTCAGCGCTGGGCCAGGGAAGCCAGGGGGGCCTCTGAGACTCACTGGCGGGCTAGCCAAGATGGGTGGGTGAGATCCAGGGTAAGAGAAAGTTCGTGTCTCAGAAAGTGACAGAGAAAGTGACTGGGGGAACTACCTGATATCCACTATGGGCTTCCACATACATGTGTGCATGTGTGTGCATACCCAAACACGCACCACAAGAACATGTACATAAAACACCCACTCACACACAATCACAGGCACATGCACTTACACAAGGATACAGTTCTTTTCCAGCTTGAGATGTAGGATAGTCACATGGCACTTCCCTATTATGTGTGAGACCCCTGGCTCAATCCCCACCACTGTGAACAAAAGGGCTATAGTTTATTTCATGGTCTTTACTTAATGTTTTTTTTTTCTGAGTTTGAATTTGTTATCTTTAGAGTAACCATTATTTTTGTATGTCCATAACCAAATCCATAAGTCTATTTCAGAAACAATCTTCATGAAAAATAATCAGTGAACTGAATAACAGGACTCAGATGGTCTTTCCTGAAGGATCTGACCTTCCCAGCATGCAGAGGAATGGCTCTATTGGATGACTGGTAAATCAGCTAGGGTTTCTCACAATACTTTCTCAGACCACTGTTCATGGGCAATCAATACCCTTCCATGCCCACAGTAAGGATTCACTGGCCAAATCAACTTAGAAGCACTAATTTAATTAGTGTTTCTAAATTAAAGTCAAACAAATTTATTTACTATTTGACTTCCCAGAGTATGTTAAATCCAATCACTTTGTGAAGCTCTATGTGTTTGGCTGGGATGAGGCATTTGCAAGCACACAGGATCATGGCATCGTTGTGTGAGCATGATGCATTTCTATAGGGCGTGCTTTAGTGAAAACGTGGATGCATGTTCTGTAGAGCGTGCTTTGGTGGAGATGTGGATGCATGTTCTGTAGAGCGTGCTTTAGTGAAGATGTGGATACGTGTTCTGTAGAGCATGCTTTGGTGGAGATGTGGATACGTGTTCTGTAGAGCGTGCTTTGGTGGAGATGTGGATACGTGTTCTGTAGAGCATGCTTTGGTGGAGACGTGGATGCGTGTTCTGTAGAGCGTGCTTTGGTGGAGATGTGGATGCGTGTTCTGTAGAGCGTGCTTTGGTGGAGATGAATGCTTTTGTCCTATCAGGTCTTTTCCATACATTGTCTGGAGAACAACATCTCATTCATCCAAATTTCTCTATTTGGGAATTAGGAGGACATGCTATCAAACTTTGGGGAGGATAGATATGAGTTCATATCACCCTTAGAATGTGCAGTTGGTGTGACTGTTCCTCCAGTTCACTGGGTAGATGAGGCGGGTACGAACTGTGACTATATCTCCAATTCACTGGGGGTGGCACAAACGAGATACTTTCTCAGAAGCAGTGATGGCAGTCTAATTTGGAAGGGAGATACATAGAGTAATCATTTCCATGTAGCAATAACTGACTGGCAAGAAGCACAGAGAATGGACCAGAAGCTGAAAGAAGGGTCACGGCCACAGGCAGAAACTCTTAAAGAAGGGGTTGGAATGAAGAACTTGGGAGGTGGGAAGAAGTAGCTTCCAGGCAGTGTTATGACCACAAAACTCGGGAAACTACCTGTGTTTGACTCTTGATGTTACCGCGGGGACTGTGGAAGGAGCCTCCCTGGCACAGAAGGCTGTGATGTTGGGAATGGGAAGCCTATTAAAGCCCTCAGAACAACCCCCGCACTCACCACACCCACACACGGCTTTTGAACACTGACTACCACCACTCTCAGGAGTGAACTATAGATAGCGGGGAAATTTATTACATTAAAGCAAACACATATCTGAAAGTGCCTCAGATGACTTAATTTGGATCTGTGACAAAGGGGAAGAAGACAGCTATGCAGTCCAGAAGTAGAGAGGAGCTTCCTGGAGAGCACTTACCCGTCTCGCCCTCTCCATTATACCATAGCTGGCAGCCTGGGAGGGGAGCCTGTGTCTCATTAGCGGAAGGAGAACTCTGTCATTAGTTAAAATGTTGATAGAGAGTCAGGGGAGGCAAAGACACAATGGTGTTGTCAAATGGGAGTGGGAGCCCCGCAGCCTGGGTCTTGATTTGTATAGCCTATTTTTCTTTTTTAAATGCAGCATACTTTAAATTGCTAAAAAGAGAATCTTTGTTGAGTAAAACACACTGGGAAAGTACAGATAACCGTTCTGAGGTCTGAGCCAAGCTCTGACTTTCTTCACAAAGCGTTCCCTTACACTTAGCGTTTATGAATACCCAAATCTAGCGTTTGCCTTCATCTCCAGCCTTTTTGATTCTGTGTGGCTGTGTTATTTACGTCCTCTCTTATCTTCAAATTCTCCATTGGATATGTTTCCTCTGCCTAAAAGTGTGCTGAAGGCCCCTCTGTTGGGAAAAGCACAATAAAACAAAAGCAGAATAGAAGCGATAGGGAAATCTTTCCTCCATCCGGAAGTCCTCTGGGGCGCTCTCATAAGCTCTTCTTTTTCAGGGTACCACCAGGCTGGTTTTAAAATGCTTTCTTGGGGCTAGGGGAAAACTCAGAGAGTAGGCATGCATGCTTTGTAAAACCTAGGACCTGAGATTGATTCCTGGGTGGGGCGGCCATTTAAAAACTGGGCATGGTAGAGTGTGGGGGTGGGGACAGATCCCAGAAGCTCAAGGACCAGGCATTCTAGTGGAAACAGGAAGCTACAGGCTCAGTGAGCAGCCCTGCTTCAAGGGAATATAGGGTT
>NC_022027.1:55688742-55689877 GCF_000317375.1 Microtus ochrogaster | reverse complement strand
TGTGTGTGTGTGTAATTTCCATGTGGAAAAGAACATGATTTGCTTGCATGCCAGCAGTACCTCACGTTCTTGTTTTCAGTCTTGAAACAGTTACTAAGGTCTTCTTTGCCATTTTCAACCATGAGACTGTAGCTTCCCGTCTTCAAGATAATGGGACGGTGTGGGCATCAGTGCTTGTTAAATGCTGCGGTGGTTGCTGACCCCTTGGTATGACCGTAAGAAACCTGTAAGTGTTGGCTCCCATAAGAACCCAGTAGTGGGAGCTGGGGAGGTAGCTGGTTTGAGGATATGAGTTTGATCCCTAGAAATCACATAAAAACTGAGGCTGTGGTGGGCACTTAGAATTCCCACACGTGAGGTGAGGCGGATTTGAGGCTCAATGGCCACTCAGCCAAACTTATTTGTTGACTCTCAGCCAGCGAGAGACCTTGTCTCAGACAAAGTGAGTAAGCAAGTCAGAAAGGGTGGACAGTGCCTGAGGAATAACATATAAGGTTACCTTTGGTTTGCACACGTGCTCATGCGCACACACACGCGCGCGCACACACACACACACACACACACACACACACGCACACACGCGCGCGCACACACACACACGCGCGCACACACACGCACACACAGATCAGCAGCCGCATGGCCTTCTGGGCTTGTCTTGCTCTGACCTATTTAAGCAGACTGAAAGGATGCCTTTCTTAACCAGCCCCCTGTTGAGGCTGATAGCAAGTATTTCCCCCCGGATGTGAGGACCATGTAAACTCGAGTCCTCCATTCGTTCTCAATAGCCAACATTTCACAACTTTCCTCCCATCTAGTCCTCCAAAATATTTATATTTGTTCATACTCCCTGATTCCCCCCCCCACACACGTGTGTGTGTGTGCACACCCAAGCACTCTAATTTATGCACGTTTGCTGGGCTGTGAAGACTAGAATTATTTGAAATATGCTTCCCAGGCTTGTTCCCTAGTTCTTTAAAAACTGATTGCTGCTGTGATTGAGGTGTGATGAAGAATTGGGTCCCTGGCAAACTCAACACCACCACCTGCATGCTGCACTGCTCAGCATGTACGGGGAAACTCTCTCCAGTCCATGGAGTTGCATTTGGTGAAGGCTCCTCGATTGTTTTAGAAAGCC
>NC_022027.1:55684745-55687997 GCF_000317375.1 Microtus ochrogaster | reverse complement strand
TTGTTTTGTTTTTTATTTTTTGTCATTTATTTATTTGTTTTTGTTGTCTTAAAGACTCACCCAAAATATTCCTCGCAGAGAATGAGATAAACAGCTGAAGGAGGGGCTAGAGAGATGGCTCAGCAGTTAAAACACTTGCTGTTCTTGTAGAGGACTGGAGATCAGTTCCCAGCTCCCAGAACCCACAGATCCTTTAACAGCTGCTAATTCCAGTGTCAGAGGAAATGTCTTCTTCTGGCCTTTAAGGGCAAAATAATTACACATGAAAAAGATCTTTTCAAAAAGCGAGAGGGATCTCTGTATGTTGAGTTCAGGATCACTTGATAAAGCTAGGGATTACATATTAATTAAAACGAGCAGTTCCTTTTTCATAGACCTTACACAACATGGCTGTCATGAAGCAGATCCTCACCACGAGAGAGTAAAATGGAACCTGCTGCTTTTTAAACTAAAAATTTATGTGTTTTTTTAAAAAAGAAATGTAAATGATTATAGTTTTTGCCCCAAGAATGCCAATGGGCGTGTAAAGACCAGAATCCCTGTGTGTACCTTTACACCCAGTGATGGAGAGGCCTCCTCAGGGGCCTTGCGCCCATCAAGGGAGGCATCCTGGGTCCTCTCTGTGCACAGAGGCGTTTTCTACCATAAAGCTTTCCTGTTTTCTTTTTCTAACATTCAGCCTTCAGCAGGAATCGCAGGTCCTCTTTGCCTTGTGTGTTACGTGTAGCATAGTGATTTTTAAAATAAAGTCAACATGCTTGAGATTCTAAAAGTTCTGTTAAAAACATACCTCTTAGTAGAATAAAAAAGAGAAAAGGACGGAGAAAGTAGAATGAATTATCAATTACAAGTTAGCAAGCCTCTATAGATTATTAATTCAACTGTATAAACTGTAGTTAAATAACCTTTATCAAGCAGACTGGGTTAGGGGATTGAAAGCAAGAAAAAAGTTCCAAAAACATACAGTGGATAGCAGTTTATGTGTCAAGAAAAACTGAAAGAATTTTTGAAGCTCTGATGTCTAGCAGATATCGCTTAAATCATTTTTCTCCAAACTTCAGTCATAAAACTTCAGAGAGTTATAGCCATAATACAAATTTTCAGACTAAGAAGTGGTGTTTGATGTTATTTTATGGGATTTTGCTGTAAGGGCTCCAATTGATTTGTAGGAAGATAAAAGAAGGAAACTTATTTTCGAGGCTTTGTGGGAGACGCAGCTTCCCTTCCATTGGTCGCTCTGCTGACGCCTGCAGGGCAGGGCGCTGTAGACTGGGGTAGCATAGGCCTATGTGAACCGAGCTGCTTGCCGCCTGCTGTTTGTGTTATGGGTAAAATCTGTCATACACTGGTGGTGATTTATTAAATGATTAATGAAGGAAGACAAAAACTTCAATAACTACAAACAGAAAAGTAGACCATCGCATTAAAATATAATAACACAGATTACATTTCTATTTTTCTTCCCAGTTTTTCTTTCTGAAAATGATGAGGGCACACTGGAAACTCAGACAATACAAAAGGAACACGGAGGACTTGTCTCAACAAAGGCTCCGTTTCCCTTCATGCTTGGCTCCTTTTACCAAAGGGGAAAAATAAATCTCTGTCCTGGAAAAACAGGCAATAAGCAAAGCTTGCTTATGAGCAGCCTATGCAGCTGTCTGTCTGTTAGTTGCCCACAGCCCCCACCACCCACACAGAGGTGGATGACAGTTTGAAGTTATGTACCTACTGTGTGCTATTCTGTTTAAACAATGTCTGATACCCTTTCCTCCACCCATAAACATAAAACAGGAAGATAACAAACAGCCACATAGGCTCTGCTTGCTGGGCAAGCAGAGGTGTGGCTCTTTTAAGAGAAGACTTCCTGACTCAGAATTATCAGTAAAAACTGCATGGCTTCCTTGAGAGATGGCTTCCTGGTTCATCTTGGCAGCACCAACAACTCTGGGTCTTTTAGGAGGCTGAGCACTTGAATGGGGTTTGTGGGCAGCATGCTACAAGTTACTTGGTGACAGCATGGGCCAACTGCTTCCCAGAGTTGAGGTGGTGAACATGGCTTCCACCCAGTGGTCCCAGGGCTGGCAGTGAATGTACCTCCGCCATGTTAAAAAGCCAAGAGAGATGTAGTCAGTATCCAAGGCCACCACAACCACTCTGCTTACCACTTTAAATGCTCCTTGTCAGAAAAGGCTTTCAGATACACAATAGAACAGATTCAGATATAAAAGACCTCTAAATGAGACACAGTGTGTTTTAAAATGTATGTAGGCTTGGGAGAGAGAGGAAAAGAATATAGACAGTTATAAAAAGAAGTAAACGATTTTTCTAGATGTACAGAGAAATATTTCAGATGGATAAGTATTCTTCAAACCTTTCAAAGACCTACAGAAAATGGTATTTAAAATGTTTTAAGAACTTAGACTTTTCTATACAGTGAGACATTTCTGCTTCTGGCAGCACCAATTACTTCAAAGAGGTTGATGGGCACTGAAGAAACTCGTTATGGAATTTGCCTTCAAGGTGACAAGGCTAGCCAGTTAGGCAAGAAACTGCTCTTGCCTTGACTGCTTAATGGTATGCTATATGAACTGGACATGCAGGACCCACAGAAAAGTGACTGCTGAACTTGTCTAAAGAAGGTGACATGGTTTTTTAGGGTTACTGCTTCATGAAAGAGTCTGTCAGACATTCTGCAGGACACAGAAGAAAGTGACTGACAAACTGCCAATATAGGTGAAACAGTCTTTCAAATTTCCTGCTTCATAGAAAAGTCTGCCAGATACTATGGGTCTGTAGGCTGAAGATGGATGCCCCAATGTTACAGAAGAACTTTGGGTGACTATCCAGGCAGTGAGATGTTTCTGTCAATTCTAGAGTTTTGGAAGTTGCTTACAATGCACTTCCTGTTTACTTAGGTAATATTATATCCTTCTGGCATCTTTGATGGAGTTAAGAATAGATAGTCATAATTATAATTTTCCTTAGTTATGATAAAAGATAAATTAGATATGGAACTTTAGACTCATAAAGAAATATTGTAACTGTAGTTTTTGCTTGATATCTGTTTTGTTTTATGTAATTTTACTTTGTTAAAGTTAAAACTTTTCTTTTTATTTAGACAAAAATTGAGAGATAATATGGGATGTCCTTCTGTATATGCATTGCTTTTATTGGCTCATGAATAAAGCTGTTTTGGCCAATGGTTTAGCGGAGTAAAGCCAGGAGGCAAATCCAAACAGAGATAGAGATAGA
>NC_022027.1:55676465-55684645 GCF_000317375.1 Microtus ochrogaster | reverse complement strand
AGATAGATAGATAGATAGATAGATAGATAGATAGATAGATAGATAGATAGATAGGAGGCGGGGTCAAGGAGATATCATGTAGCTGCTGAAGGAGACAGACACCACTGGAACTTTTACCAGTAAGCCAAACCTTGTGGTAATACACAGATTAATATAAATGGGTTAATTTAAGATGCAAGAGTTATCTAGGAATATGCCTGAATCATTGGCCAAACAGTGTTGTAATTAACTTAGTTTCTGTGTGAGTATTAGGATCTGAGCAGTCGGGAAAGGAACAAGCAATCTCCATTTACATATGACTATGTGACTATCTGGCTTGCATTAAAATTCTAAAATTTACAGTTATGTTCACAGAAATAACTGCACAGTCATTGTGTAATCAGACAAGTAGCTTTCTCTATGGATTTGATAGACATACACTCAGCAATATAAGTGATTTATCTGGAGGTGATGACACACTGATATATCGACGGGCTCAGTTTTGACTCTTTGACTTCTGTCTTTTACATTTAGTCAACAGACCTCACAAGGAGTCTAAAGTGGAAGTTTTGGCTTCTGAAATTTTGGTTCATTAATTCACACATTTCTTTCATTCATTTGTTATTTCTCCATAGGATACTTATTGGATACTAACTGGGCATGTCCTTTGGAATGGCTTAGGAGTAGCTATGAGGACACAGTAAGGTCTCTTCCTTATAGAGTTTTATACATAGACTAAGTCCAGAGATAACCAAAGATAAAGTCTATACAATGTGAGAAGCCCTATGGAAGAAGAAGTGCTATTGTAACAGAGAGATCAGTCAGGACAGGGCTACCCTACATACAAGGGCTGTAGAAATTTGTACTGTCATCATTTTATTTGACCAAATAACTCAATTATAAGTGTAATTATTCCTATCATATTAGCCTATTACATAAAATTAACCAAAAAGCAATGCCACTCAATCATCAGTTTCTGATCTAAGAATTAACAGTCTGCTAAAAAATTTAAATCAAGTTTTGTGACTGTTTTTGCCTGAACCAATATTTCTTGATGCATTTTTTACTTCAGCATCAGGAACAATTTCATTTTGAATAAAATTGTTTTTCCTTAGACTTTAGAACTTGGGCTACTTGTGATTTGACAATGAATCTTAAAATTAGTGTAATAATGGATGACTGCACTTGTATTTATTTGTCTTATGCTACTATAGCCCAACACCTAAGGCTGGGCACTGATTGAATGAAAGAAGTTTAATTCGTCACAGTCCTGAGGCTCAGTCTGGCATCAGGCTGGCTCTGGCAGCTTCATGGCCGATGGCAGCACAGCAGTGATACATAGAAGGGACAGAGACCACACAGAAAGACATCAGACTCAAGCTCCTGTAATAACCTCAGGAGAGCTAACTCGACCCAACGGCGCACTTCTAGTGAAGCACAGACTTTCCGTCACTCTCAACACACAAACATTTTGGGGGCACTGCATCTGAACTGTAGAAACAATCTGTCGATGCGGTTCCCCAGATAGAACTGCTAACAACTGATTACCATTAATGAATAAAGAAACTGCCTTGGCCTGTTGATAGGGCAGAACTTAGGTAGGAGGGGAAGATGGAACTAGATTCTGGGAGGAAGAAAGCAGAGTCAGAGAGACACCATGGAGCCGCCAGAGTCAGACATGGGGAAACTTTGCCTGTAAGCCACTGCCACATGGCGATACACAGATTACTAGAAATGGGATAAATTAAGATGTAAGAGTTAACTAATAAGAAGCTAGAGCTAATGAGCCAAGCAGTGATTTAATTAATACAGTTTCTGTGTGATTATTTCGGTTCTGGGCAGCCGCGACAAACAAGTGGTTCCTTGCAACAAACAACTACAACCCAGGTTGTTCAGACTTAATCTGGTGCCTTTAAAGATTGTTTAAACCAAGGGCGTCAGTCATGATACCACCAAAGAGATGGAGCACCAGAGTGGACCCAAGCATGACAGGGAGTCACATTGGCCTTGCTACAACCTTGCGAAATCATTAAAAATAGTTAAGTCATTCAACTTGACAAATAGCCTAAACTGAACTTTTCTTAGTAGAAACCTTTTGGATCTTTATGGAAAGGGCCCTGCCCTAAAGGGCACTACTGTCTTATATTCATGAGGAAAAGCAACTCCATTAGTACGATGTAATAAGATAGAACTAGTTTTGAGGAAACAGCTAAGAACTGTCATTGCTCAAATAACATATTTAAAAAAAAATAAAGATTGGGGCTGGAGAGACAGCTCAGCAAGTAAGGTCCTTGTTGCTTGGTCAGGAGAACCAACATTTAATCTTAACGTCCACATCAGGTGGCTTATTACTGCCTGTTACTCCAGCTCGATGGGATCTGATGTTCTCTTATGACCTCTGAGGTACCTGCACTGGTGTGTGCATATAGTCATACACACACACACACACACACACACACACACACGAGCAAAGCAAAATCTTTAAAATGAATAAGTGAGCATACAGAAAATAAACCAGAAAGCATAAAACCAAATCAGTCTAAAGGAGTTCTGTGTGAGAAGTAGTGAGCAAAAATCATCTTAGAGAGTCAGTAGACTTCAGTATACAGATGGATGCCTGGTTCCAGTGGACAAGTTCTCTGTGGGCGACAGACAGACAACAGAACAGACATGTCTGACCAGCTGCTCTGCAAGACCTGAGCAATGACCACAGCGGACATACCACCAAACAGGGGACATCCCACAGACCCATCCCTAGAGGAAGTTCATGACTGCTGAGATGAGAGTCAGTCTTCCCTAGGGATAAGCACCTAATGGCTTTCCAACTTGTGAGCCCTGAAAACGTGGTGTAGGAGGTCCTTCTGTCTTTGTGTTGCTTTCATTGGTTAAAAAAGAAACTGCTTTGGGCCCCTGATAGGGCAGAACTTAGGTAGGCGGAGAAGTCAGAATTCTGGGAATAAGAAAGCAGAGTCAGAGAGATGCCATGGATCCTCTGCCTGAGACAGACGCTGGTTAGAATTTTTCCCGGTAAGCCACTGCCACGTGGCAATATACAGAATAATAGAAATGGGTTAAATCAAGATGTGAGAGTTAGCCAATAAGCGGCTAGAGATAATGGGCCAAGCAGTGATTTAATTAATACAGTTTCTGTGTGGTTATTTCAGGGCTAAGCTAGTTGGGCGGCCAGACGATCAAGCGGCCCTCTCCCTTGCAACAAACATATACAGATGAGCAATGCTAAATCAGCTCAGCAGCTCACATTATATGTTTATATATACACACGTATATATGTTTACATACACATGTAACTGATAATTAAAGAAAAGCAAGCAGAAAGGAGGATTTTTTCCTTACCTTTCTTCTCCCATGGTCAAGACCCCGTCTTCTTCCTCACGCCATCACATTAGAAGCTGCTCTTTGATTTCTTCTCTGAGTAGTTTCCTGAAGCAGTGGGAGAAAGCACAGAAACAGTTTCATATAAAGCCCAACACAGAGACCCTCAAATGTTTGTTCCACTAGTGAGTAAATGATTGAATCCATGTCCCAACCTCCTTTCCCTTCCAACCTCTTCCTTCTGCTATGAGAATACAGAAGCTCGGGGATAAGAATCTAGAGTGATTCAGAAGTCAGTTAAAAGCATGACCTCAGCTCTTGGACCCCAGAAAAGAGACTAATTTGTCCCTTTTGGGTTATGGTAAGAGGGTAACCTTCAAGTTCCAGAGGTACCATTCTGTGACGCTGAGAAAGTTGGGGGTCCATCACACTTCCTTTACTTATCACTGACTGTGGCTAGAAATTAAGGGTGCAACAGCTGGAGCGAGTCAAAGAGAAGACAGAGCGGTGGTTGTAGGAGGGTTCTACTCCCTCAGTTGATACAAAGTAGACTTCTTGCTGGGGGGGGCTGTAGTTTTCTCACCTGGAAGGTCATTCATTCAGCTTGGTATTATGTCCTCCAAGTGTTTGACAAAATAAATAAACCTACAGCATCACACATGTGCCAGACAGAGAGCCTATTTGGATTTGTGTGTGTGTGTGTGTGTGTGTGTGTGTGTGTGTGTGTGTGAGAGAGAGAGAGAGAGAGAGAGAGAGAGAGAGAGAGAATGCATGCACATCCACATCCATGTGTATGTGTGTGTATGTGTGTCTGAGCATGCATGCATGCATGTGTGTATGTATGTGTGTGAGCATGTATGCATGTGTGTGTATGTGTATGCTTGTGTGTGTGTGTGTGTGTGTGTGTGTGAACTTGACATGGGTTGCAGTCTTCTGGGAAGAGGGAGCTTCAGCTGAGGAATTGCCCCTGTCAGACTGGCCTATGCGTGTGTCTGTGTGTCTTCTTGATTGATGATCGATGCGGCAGGACCCAGGTCCCAGGGCAGTGTAACTCCTGTGCACATGGTCGTGGGCTCCACAGAAAAGAAAGTTGAGCCAAACATGGAGAGCAAGCTAATAAGCATCATTCCTCCATGGTCTGTATCCATTCCTGCCTCTAGGTTCCTGCCTCCAGGTTCCTGCCTTGGGGTTCTGCTCCCTGGCTTCCCTCAGTGATGGACTGTGACATAGAAGCATAAGCCAAAGAAACCTCTTCCTCCCCAGGCTGCCTTTGCCATAGTGTTTATCACAGCAACAGAAAGCAGACTGACGCAAAGTCCAGAGACTTTTAAAAGATACTGCTTTGTAAGACAGTGGAGTCAATAGTTTTTTATATTTAATTTTTTTCTATTTGTTTATATTTTCCACTACAATGTTTTTTAGTTTATCTTTATTTTTATTATTTTTTTCAACCATATTCAATCAGACCTTAAGCAGAATGAACCTGGAGAACGTAAACCTTGGTGAGAGCTGTCCCGAGACCTGACACTTACACAGCAGTCCCCTACCAACATACTACTCCAGGCCAGCAATGTGCCAGCAAAAGCACTGTGTTTGCCCTCCTGCCTGAGGGGTCCTTACTGTGCACCAGCAGGGTTCGCGCCTTCCCACGTTCCCTTCACTGACTGCTCTGGGGATTGTGGTGGATGCTGTGTCAGATTCCCCCAGTCTGAGGGTCATTCTGGAATGATGGGAGCCAAAGACGCTCCCAAAGAAGCCCCCCCAAAGATGACCCCCCACATCACCCCTTGGCACGCATTGTTGGTATCTGTGGGGACTTTGACGCCTTGTTAGGAGATGGGATTTCAGAAGGGCACCACACTGCTCTAAGTCATCATAATAATCACCCAAACTGACAAGACAGTCAAGTTTCAACTTCAATTTGGTTAGCAGTCAGGGAAGATAACACGGTGTGAACGACTCCTCTGAATAAAGCCGTAATTGTTCTGTTATAGCCACACATTGCCCTTCTTGCTAAGAAAGTAATCTACAACAAGACAGCCTGTTGAGCCTGCTCAATGAGCAAAAAGGGCTTCATTAAAAGATTCATCTCTGCAAGAAGGAAGTTGTGTGTGTGTAAATGTGTGTGTACAGACGTGCACATGTATAGCTATGTGTATGTGTGTGTCCGTTCCAAGCATACTTTTGTAATGATTTACAAGCCTTGCAACAAGCACGCTGGGCTTCCTTGCACACCCCACACCCCTGCAAACTGCTTGTGTCGGAAAGAAACTTGGCAGAAAATGGTTGAGCAGATATTTTGGAAGCCTAGAGCCTAAAATCAGAACCATTGCCAGGGAAGAATGCAAATGTGTGCCCCGGATTTCCTCTTGCTTAGTCTATGGGACATCTAGTGGTAAGCGGAGCCCTAGCAGCAGCCAGGGCTCTTGTCAGCCCTTCCAGCACTGTTCTGTTAATGCCAAGTTTTTAAAAAGTTGCGTGCTGGGAAAACAGAAAACTGACCATCTGTTCCAACTGCAAAATGTTTTGTGAAAAACATGCATAAGCTGATATCTGGCTGGAAGCACTCAGAAGGTGGCTATAACCTAAACAGAAAGATTTCAAAAGAAATGTCATCATACACTAGATGTCATCACAGACTCAACAGGGTCGAGTTCCAGCCACGCTGGCTCCATCAGAGATGGCTGCTCTTCCCTGGACACCTTAAAGGTTCACAAGTCTTTCTCTTTTAACAATCCTTCTCATTTAAAAACGAGTTCTGTTTGCAAAACTTTCTATTCCTACCTGGGCAGGATTATTAGTATACGTTGATAAGTGCACTTTATAAAACAATTACCAGTTATTTAAACTTTGCCCCTAATTATCCATGGGTATGCACTTCCATTCTGAAGAGGCAGATGAGTGTCGAAATTCTACAGCCTGGGTAAAATGCTGCTGCTCACAGCTAAATGGCAGAAATGTCCTCTATATAAACTTTAAGAGGTTGGGCTCCCAAATCAATCTCAAAGATCAATATGATTACATACTTTATAATAGCTTTTCCAACTTACATTTAAAGTAATTATGAACACAGACTCATTTGATGTGGCCATTAGGAGTTTAATTGGGTAATAACGAGGAAAACGCCATGGGTCAGCACGGAGCTAGCCCATCAGGCCGTGCTTCGGCATGAGGCGTGGCCGAGTGTTAAAAACCTAATCTGTACTTGTGAATATGCATAGGCATACCGTGTTAATTATTGTGGAAGGATTCGTTCTGAACACTAACAAGTGGGGGGTTCTGAAACAGACGATGTTCGGCACCTGTCCGTGGATTACTCTGATGACGTCTATAAACCATGGAAATTACACAGTATGTTAGTACGTGTGTTTACGACGTACAGGAAATCCATCGTAGATACCATAATGTGGGACATGAATGCTTTGAATAAAAAGGTTGGAGACAAGTGTTGGTCATTTGATTTCAGCTTGAGGCAGAAATTTTACATCTCTGTGTTGGCAGTATCTCCCTGCTAATTGCCTGTGTCGGCTTTCCGATGTCTATGTCTTTGCTTCAGCATTCATGGCCAAAAGATGATGTTGGACTGCAACAGGAGTCTGAGTCTGGGAGCTGCTGCGTCAGAAGGCCAATCCAGCGGGCTGCGGGTGAGCGGATGTGAGGAGCAGGGATGCGCTGGGCCAGCCTTGCTTATTCTGTGACTCAGACTCTGGCCAGCCCTCCTCCAGGGCAGGTGCTCTTACATGTGGTACCCAAGTACTTCTCTGTTGCCACGTGGAAACACCATGACCAAGGCAATGTGTCGAAAGAGCTGTCTATTTGGCTCACGGTTCCTGAGGAAGAAAAGTCCCTCACGGTGGAGAGGCGTGGCAGTGGGTGGCCCAGGAATAGGGGCAGGAAGCTTAGAGCTCCTACCTCCAAGGGCAAGCAGGAATGGGAGGGGCCTCACTCCCACTGATGTACTGCTAGCCTTGCTCGAGCAAGGCTGCACCACCAAACCCTCCCCAAACATTGCCACCAACTGGGAACCAAGTGTTCAAATCTCTAGGCTGTGGCGGACATTTCTCATTCAGACTACGACACCTACATCCCAAATTCACATGTTCATACCTTAAATCCCAAATGTGACTATGTTTGGAGACGGGCCTTAAAAATGCTTAAACAAGGCCATAGAGATGAGCCCTGATGTCACAAGGTTATCATTTTTGTAAAGAGGTAAAGAGAGCCAGAGATGCTTGCACGTGGAAGAATGGCCACATGAAGACCCAGAAAGAATGCTGATGTCTGTAAGACTAGGAAAGAGGCCTCAGGAGAAATTCTCTTCTCTGGAACCTTTGTCTTCCAATTCCAGACTTTGGAATCATAAGAAAAATGCAGCTATTTTGTTGCTGAAGGCCCTGTTGTCACCTGTGGAATTCTGTCTTGACAGCTTCCATGTAGTCTGCCAAAGAGCTGACTACCAATAGCTGGAAATATAGCGCTGACCCAGGAGCAAACCACAGACTAAGTGGGCACAGTCTCATCTCTAACCAGGAAGCTGTTGGCAATTGGCAGCTGCTGGGAGAGGGGAAATCCATTTTTTGTCTGCCTCACTCCAAGGCAGGCGCCATGCTCTGGAGTAATTGGCTAACACAAAACAGATGCCCGGTTCTTTAATGTGGTTTTGTTTTGTTTTTTAAGAGAGAGAAAGAACATGGCATTGGGTGGGTAAGGAGGGGAGGATCTGAAAAGAGTTGGGGGAATTGATAGAATATGATCAAAATATATTGTATGAGAATAATTTAAAACCTAAGATCTCTACTTTTTGGTAA
Organism: Microtus ochrogaster; assembly: GCF_000317375.1. Lineage (NCBI taxonomy): Eukaryota > Metazoa > Chordata > Mammalia > Rodentia > Cricetidae > Microtus > Microtus ochrogaster. The sequence continues at coordinate 55,676,525 of NC_022027.1, read as the reverse complement.
AAAGGGAAGAAGAAGAAGAAGAAGAAGAAGAAGAAGAAGAAGAAGAAGAAGAAGAAGAAG
>NC_022027.1:55674987-55676365 GCF_000317375.1 Microtus ochrogaster | reverse complement strand
AGGAGGAGGAGGAGAAGAAGAAGAAGAAGAAGAAGAAGAAGAAGAAGAAGAAGAAGAAGAAGAAGAAGAAGAAGAAGAAGAAGAAGAAGAAGAGGGCCATAGAACAAACACATTTCATAAGGAAATGAGCCATATATCTCCCCACACCTTCTCCTCTCCCCTCTGTGTTCAACTGTGACTTTAGAGCATTTTTATCCACAGAAGCACACTAAAGTCAATAAACTTAACATCTTATAAACCAATGTGTACTGCTTCACTGGCCTTAAATTTTATTTTCTTCCTTAATACATGCACCCCCACCCCTTCCAGGCATATGGAACTTAGCATTCCAGATTCAGCACATTTCCACACCCCTGGACCTATGTTTCTATATAACTTAGAACACCTCTTTGTCAAGTGCTCATACATTATTAACTTTCACCTCATTTTTTCCCTTGAGGCACTTTCCCTTAGCCCACAGAGCCATGCCATTGAGGTTTATTTCCTTTTGTAGATGCTCTGGAAGTGGTGGGGTTGAATACAGTCATCATTACGTGTTACATTGTCTGAAGTACAACTGAGTCTCATTGCTTATTGAGAATTCTAAAACTGGATGGCTCTCTTTTTCCCTTTTTCTTTTTTTATTTAAGGAAATTTTAATTTCTTTGATATTTTTATCAGGAGTGACCGAAATAAAAATATCATTGAGTCCCATCATGGCCGTCATCATGAATAAGGGGTTAGAGAAAACTGCTTTAATAACTATGATTACTTTCCACTTTCAAATAAAGAGCAGTTGCCATTGATATGACAGACACACCCAGAGACTCTCTTCAGAATGCTCAAAATATGGTGTATAACATAGCATGCCCATTCACGGGGTTCTGAAACATGTAGACAATAGTCCACGAACTTCCTGATTCCGTCACACAAGACAGGCATGAAGCTCCACCCACACCAATGAGAACACTGGACCATCCACTCTTGAGAGAAACCTTCCAGAGGTCGTCTTCCTCCAGCAGTCAAATGTGTCTGCATGCATATCATGTGACCATAAACTTTGTCAAAGGGATGGAAGTCAAGGCAGCAGTAGTGGTGGTAGACTGCAGTCATCCAGCTGATGAAGAAGAATTTCAAATGGCCAGAAGATACTTAAGGACATGTTCTTCTCCTTAGCTATCAGGGAAATGCAAATCAAAACAACTCTGAGATACCATCTTACACCTGTCAGAATGGCTAAGATCACAAACACCAATGATAGCTTATGCTGGAGAGGTTGTGGTGCAAGGGGAACACTCATCCATTGCTGGTGGGAATGCAAACTTGTGCAACCACTTTGGAAATCAGTGTGGAGGTTTCTCAGAAAACTGGGAATCAACCTACCTCAGGATCCAGCAAT
>NC_022027.1:55672600-55674127 GCF_000317375.1 Microtus ochrogaster | reverse complement strand
GGTATTTTTTTTAAGTAATAAAAATGTGTAGAAGAATGAAAAAAATTAAACCTAAGAGGACAAAGTAAAAAAGAATTGTGTCTTGAAAATGTTTGGTGACTGCAAACTTAAATATTCTCCAGTCTCCTGTAAAGTAGCGTTATTCTGCCCAGTGAAACAAGAATTTCCCCTTTTTCAAACATCCACCAACAGAGGGGTGCCCACTACATGAGAACATGAGACTTAGTGTCCAGGTTTCTGATAATGAGCTCTCCCAACTCGAAAATATTCTTTGAAATATTTCTAGAAGTAAAAATTTATAATGTAGACTAAGCCTCATAAAACGATCAATAGGATTTTAAAAACATTGGGATAATTGTGAAAGTTAAATTTCAAACCATCTTTAATTAGAGACAATTAAAGATTTAACATGCGTCCTTGAATACTGGAGACCCACACAGTCTCGACTTCAGGAAAATACCTCATCCTTGATTAGTTGACGTGTTTGTTAAAAGCAATAACCTTTGGGCCAGGGAGACAGCTCAGCAGACAAAGGGCTTGCTGTACAAATAGAAAGACCTGAGTCTGGATCTGGGTCTCCAGACACGTGCATGTGAAAAAGCCCAGTGTAGATGCACACAGTCAAACACACACATATACACACACTCAAACACACACATATACACACACACGCAAACACACACACACATATATACACAGACACACTCAAACACACACATATACACATACTCAAACACACACATACACACACATTCACACACACATACTCAAACACACACATATACACACACTCAAACACATACACACTCAAATACACACATATATACACACACTCAAACACACACATATACACATACTCAAACACACACATACACACACTCACACACACACACACTCACACACACATACACACTCAAACACACACATACATACACACACTTAAACACACACATACACACATCCATACCCCCCAAAAGAACACACACACTCTTATAAAAACTAATAACATTTTTCCTAGTTTTTATAAAGAAATTAAAATATGATATATAAGATTATGTTAGCATAAGTATAATATGAAGATATCTGAAATATTTCCGGTCAGTTACTCAACATTTACTCCATATACTATTATTCTTTTATTGCATGTGCTACTGAAATTATGCCATTGTTTTTCAAATGAGTAAGTCCTATAGAAAACATTTAGCTATGTAAAATTTACAAGGAAACTCCTTGGCCATATTTAAAAACAGCTATGAGGAGCAAAGTAGAGCACAGAATTGCAATGAGCAGAGTCAGAGGGCGCACTCCGAATGTCGCTACACTACGCAGGAGCCTGTTGCCAGTGTCTGTCACCGGGTACACTACAGAATACATGTCATCCGTGTCACAGGACACACTATGCAGGAGCCTGTAGCCAGTGTCTGTCACAGGGCACACTACAGAATACATGTCATCGGTGTCACAGGGCACACTACGCAGGAGCCTGTTGCCAGTGTCTGTCACCGGGCACACTACAGAAGACATGTC
>NC_022027.1:55668568-55671597 GCF_000317375.1 Microtus ochrogaster | reverse complement strand
CTGTTGGTCTCACTGGACCTCTCAGAGTCAATTTAAGTGTTTTTTATGGTTCATGTTGCGTTGCTGGCATATCTCCTCTTTCATTCATTTTTTGTTTTGTTTTTTGTTTTTCAAAACAGGGTTTCTCTGTAGCTTTGGAGCCTGTCCTGGAACTAGTGCTATAGAGCAGGCTGGTCTCGACCTCACAGAGATCTGCCAGCCTCTGCCTCCGAGTGCTGGGATTAAAGGCGTGTGCCACCACCGCCTGGAGCATGTCCTCTCTTTCTGTGAAGTGCAGGGAACTGCTGCTTCTGACCCAGTCTTACATTTCAGAACTGGGAACTCTTGGGTCATGGTGCATTGGAAATTCTGAATTATCCATTGATTTTTAGTGATGACTTTATGTTTAGTAATAAGGTTTCTTTACAGAGGAATCCCATCAGCGGCGGGACCTAACCCACTAGTGAGGATGAGCTTGGAAAGCTTTCTTCGCTGTTTGGTTAAAAAACAACTAAACTATCCCCCTCAATATTGTACACAGGCTTGTTTCCCATCCACGCAGCTCTGACAGCTCCTCTCTAACATCCTGTCTTGACACAGACACAGTTTTGAACCTAATGGATGCGATGGGGGTTCACACAGGAGGGAAACGCTCTGTTCAGTCTGCCCTGCTGGTGTTGAAGCCACCGTCCGTCCTTAATATTTAGGCTAGTGGTGTGTTTTTAAATCACGAATTCAAAAATGCTTCTTTCCAGCAGATGCGGCTCCTGGACTCTTTGCCAGGACATCTTGGAGTGAATATCGGAGCCATGAAAACCCAATGAGAAATATAAGAGCTAAGGAAGAGGTAAACATGATGTACAGGGACACACTATCTATTTAGATACTTTACAAGGCATTTGTGTCTTTCTTATATATCTTCATATATATACATATACATCTCCAAAGTATATACATTCACAGATGTGTGTATGTGTGTGCACATATGTGCATATAAGTGAGGTTGGAATGTTGGACAGGATGACTCTGAAGGTGCATACCTCAGCTCCTATATCCCGTTTTCCATTTATAAAGCAGGTCACTCTACACAGTGACCTCGCTTTCTGAACTCCACGTTATTGCTATGTGAACAAGATGCGTTTACATAAACTTTCCCATTTCAACAGTGGGTTAGGGAGAGCATTTTCTGGAGTACAGCAGAAAAGATGAAACAGCAGTATGCTGAATGTAAATCCAAGCTACAGTACTGGACCACTTTGCAGTTTTATGCATTTAGCTGGGAAGAAGCAAGGGAGATTTGTGGCCACTGAGGAGATATTGCGAGCTATGCTTTTCTCAAGAGGTAAGAATTTTAAACTTGTTTGGGGATTAAAACTTAAGGCACATGGTAGTTTGGGCAAAATAAAAGTCTACAAGCGGCACTGGTTTTGGAGCGAGAGGAGAGGCCCATCTCTGGAGCGTGTTTTTCAGAGTGATGGGAAATATGATTACATCATAAGACCCTTAGGATAACCATGACGCATGCCTGGAGGTGAGCTGCTGCTCAGACAACAGACGGGAGGCTAACCATGGGGCCTGGGGAAAGGCTGACCTCAATTAGCTGGCTCAGTGGCTGGAAGGTGACAGAAGGAAGGTCACACCTGAGCAGACCCAGTCAAAAAAACAGGATTTCTATCAAGGAAATTGGGACATAGAATTTTCTGTTTCTGTTGAGGAAGGTCACCAGAGCGTGTTTTATTCTTCAAGGAGAACATTGTCATCTGTAGAGCAGAACAGGGAAACTACAGGTTGTGTCTCTGGCACGTCCTTATTTAATAACAATATTACCCAAACGTGCCCAACCACACTCACTTTCTTCATCCGGCCTTACACAGAGGTGATCTCAGGACTCTGGAGATGTCTTTCCACTTGCTTGACGGTGCAAGCTTTGTCAAAATGTCACTTCACATGGAAGGGTCTGCCTATGCTAACAGACGGAACCTCACCCGCAGTATCAAAGTAATATCGAGTATAGACTTAATTTCCAGTCTAGCAGAGGGAAGATGTCAGAGGAGCAGGAAGCCTCAGTGAGAGGAAAGAGCCACAGGGACAAAGATGGGGAAAGTCAACAACAAGCTAACACGACCGCATGGTGGGCATTAGTCTTTCACGCAGACAGTAATCTCAGGGCTCAGCCCACCCCTCCAATCATACCCTTGAAAGTCTGTGTTCATTGTTAAGTTTCACCGTCTATGGATTGATGTAATTTCTGTGTCCTACCCCCAGAGAGTAGTAGGCAGTTAGTTCTACTAGAGAATAATTTTTAAAACATCCTTAAAATTTATTGTTAATTGGGGTAATTGTCAGGTGACAATGAACCTCTTCTGTGATAAAAGTAATTACTTTTATTGACTGTTGAAAACGCGTGTCTGTGGACAAGTCCCCAAATCTTTCTCAGTTTCCTCGTGACTGAAGTCCCGGGTGAGCTGCCGCTCTGATCTCTCCTGGCGCTGGACTTCTTGTAGAACACAGGCAATGGCCAGGTCCCGTTCATTCAATAGTTGCCAACGAAAATACATAGTGGTGAGTATTGACCAACCCAGCGCCTGCCTCAAAGATCACTGCTGACACACGCCTGCAGGATGATATTGGAAAAAGATAGCCCAAAGCATTTCGTCAATCGTGGGGAGATAAAAATAAACAATAAAAATAATATTCTTCCTGATTAAAGGTCTGTCCCGGGGAGCGTCTCTTAGCCTTTCTTACAAGTAAAACTGAAGCTTTGGCTCCTCACGGTCTAAGATGTTACCACAACAAGGAAGGTCAGGAAGACAGTCCACACATCCCTACAGAATTTACAAAGCCAGGTGAGAAGGAGCGTTAGCTGTAGAGTCTCAGGATTGTGATTTCCAGGTTTTCCGACTTTTCACAATCTGATGGTGGTCAACCTAATCTTCAAAGCATACCTATATATAGAACTGGTCTAAAAAATATCCCTACCTGCCCAAGTCTGTAGGGGTCTTTCATTTGTCTGCTTAATGTCAGCTTGAGCAGGGTCAGCCCATCCTCAC
>NC_022027.1:55660499-55665922 GCF_000317375.1 Microtus ochrogaster | reverse complement strand
CTTTTCTTTTGAGTCCTTTAAAATGTGTATTCCCAATTATTTCACAGGTCTCAGAAAAGTTTTTTTTTTTTTGCTTGGGTCTCCATAGAAGAAGCAAGGAAGTCATTTTCATTCCCATGTACAATAAATCAATCAGCATTTATAGAACACCTATTTTGTTGTGGGCCTTAGGCTAGGCAGCGTGGTGGATACAATGATGAATAAGATCTGATCTCTGCCCTCAAGGCAAGCCAGGCTCTTAGACAAAAGCACCAAGCAATGATTCCAGGCAGCATATGATAAGTGGTAAATGAGGGACATGGAACCTTTCAGAGGAGGGGGGGTGAGAGATCATTTTGGCCTGGGGTGGTTCTCCAGGGCCTCTGGGACGTGTAGAAAATGACCTGGTCCTTTGAGAATGCTGGTTTGAGATAACAGGAGGAGAGCAGCCGAGGGAGCAGAGAGAAGCAGGGAAGGGCTGGGCCGCTTCTCCACAGGGAGAAGGCAGTGCCTCTGTTCTCCATGCCAAGCAGGGCACAAGGCAAGGATCTGACCTGCTCCTCAACAAAGGGGGCAGATGGACAGACAGATGAGGTAGTGGGAACACCCGGAAGGAGACGTGCAGGGCTCATTTGTACCCTAGATACAGTACTGTGGGCCTGGCCTTATGGCTTCAGAGAGAACCATGGAGGCTCAAGAGGAAGGCAGAATCATAGGGTGGAAAGAGCCTCTGAACTCTGTACCGCTCAGGGTCCTCACCTTTCAAGCGAGATATTTAAGCTAAATTATCTCTGAAATTATTACTTTATTGTTGGTGTGTCTGTAAAGGAACCCTGTTTTAACCTCTGCTGTACCTTTGAAAGATGAAACTAAATTGAAATTCTGATTCCTCCCATTTCATCATCCTAAATAGCAATGAAAATAAAATACAGTATTTTTTACATATGGTGTGTATTAAACACCATGCAGTTTAATAGTTAATCTCTGAATTTGGGTTCAAATTCTGGTCTGCATACTTAGTATCTTTATTATATTTCTTTCTTTCCTCCTCCTTCTTCCACTTTTTTTGATAGCTCTCTTGTAAACCAATTTTGTCTCATTAAGAATGAGACGTATGTATCTGAGGGTGACCATGAACTCATCCTGGGATGAGTTCCACCACACTCAACTTGGTACATGTATTTATTTAAACCTTAGCTTTCTTTATATATAAAAGGCGGGTAGAAACAGTAGCTACAGATTATGATTTTCTGTTAGATCATGTGTGAACATGCTTAGTGTGGTGCCCGGGCTGTGGAAAGTGCTCAGGAAATGTGATCTCATCCATTTCTTTATACCTCAAATGCAGAACTAAGAATTTTGGGAAATTATAAACCTACACGCATGGGTGGGCAAGGTGAGAAAACCTGGGACGTGTGGAAATTTAAGGGAGAACGTAAGTCAGGGTTACAACAGAAAGGACTGAAGAGCCCCGAGATAAAGGGTTGGAAACAGATGTCCATGGAAAGCAGACGGACGGTCTCACGAGCCCCAGCGCCCCAGTAAACAGCTCCTGGAAGCAAAGCCCGCCAAGTGATAAAAATGATACAGCTCTGGACACCTGATTATTAGAAAGGTGTTAGCCAATAAGGAGGAATGAAGAGAGAAAGAGGGCTCGAGGGACAGAAATTTGATTGAAGATTTTTGAAAACCAGACGTCTACATCACTGAGACCTGTCAGATGCTGTGTTTGCCAGGGAAGCCTTCGGAAAGGGAGAACTGCGGGGTGGATGGGGGGTGAAAGAGGAGGGTGGGCAGTGCCCCTCAGTGCCTGAAGTGGGATCAATGCTAGGGAAACATTTCTAATGGGCTGACTCCCTGCGGATGAAATGAAAGCCATTTCCTTTCCAACAGGACAAAGCCCCCAGTGCACACTGTGGGGTACCCTCCCCCCACCCCCACCCCGCCAGCTGATGGGTGGGCAGACGAGGCTGTCTCCTGTTCGCAGTAAAGACTCTGACAATTGCAGCAGCCTCTTTTTGGGGCTGTCACCGTCACACAGAAGCAGCAGCATGTTGGATGAAATGGGTAACATTTGTGTAGTGCTGAGAACAGTGCTTGGCATCAGTCGAGTGTGATATCAATGTTTGCTAAATAAATGAATTTAGAAGATCCAAAGATATCTGGCAACCAAACCGGAAATCATTAGTTTTGCTTCAGGAGAGAGAAAACCCTCTTGCCGACTGACAAGGCAATCAGTTATAAAGTCTAAGCCAAGGCAATTCTTTTGGAAATGGTGAGGGCTATACTGTGACCGTACCAGTCTTGAGACTGGTAAGTTTGCAGAATCCCACCGTTAGGGAGCAAGACACAGTGGGAGGTTTTAGGAAGAAAGCCGTCTAGAATTGTGGCTGGAGCCTATGGGGTGGCCAGGCCCTTTTCATCTCCAGTAAATCTTCAGTCGGCCTCTGCTGAGAGTGTCCAGGTGACCATGACCCTCTCCACAACTATGCAGCAGCTGTCACTGCCCTGGATATCCCGGAGAGGTCCGAGAAGGATCTCCACAGGAGCAGCCCCAGGGGCTCTCTCCTGCTCACTCCCTGGTGGGCTTCCACCTCAGAGGAAAGTTGGGTTTTAAAAACTGATCTCTCGTGCCTCCCAAGGTTCTTCCCCCAAACAAAATGGAGACAGCTTTGTTCAGGATTCTTTATCTTCACTTAGGAATCACCTATGTAAGTTCCAATGTCCTGTGGGTGATTACATAGATTTGAACTTATTTGACTTTATCCGCAGATAGTCTTTTCAAGTTTCGGAATGTTTAACTGGCTGCATTTCAAGTTCAAGGGCCTTAGGAAGTCAGCGTGGTAGAAACCTGGTTGAAAGGACGGCTAAATGATCATAGCCGAGGTTCAGTTCACCAAAGAGACCCATGTGTGCTGTCTCCTACAATTCCCACACTTGGGCAGAGGAGGGAGTTGGGAGACTCACCGTTATTCTTGCACACATAAATAGGTTACTGGATGTTCCTGACACCGCACTGTTTAGTGATAAAGCAACAACCCCAACCCAGGACTTAAAACGTCATGAGCACTCTTTCTTCATACTAGCATTCATAAATGACTGGCAATTTAAATTTCCTACTAGACTGAATGGGTTCTTTTTTTTTGGCGGGGGGTGTTTGTTTTCCTATTATTTTGTGTGAGTTCTCTGTATGTGTTAGGGAGTCCAATCTTTTCTCCCAATCCATTGGGGAGGGGGCGGGGCAATCCTTTTACTTTTTTGGCCATTTCCTTTGCTGTGTGGAAGTTTCTTTCGGTATGATATACCTGCCCACATTTGCTGGCTGGTTTCTGTCAACTTGACACAAGCTAGAGTCATCTGAGAGGAGGGAGCCTCAATTAAGAAAATACCTGCAGAAGACTGAGTTTTAGGCAAACTTGAAGAGCATTTTCTTAGTGATTGATAGGGAGGGCCCTGCCCCCCATCCACTGTGGGTAGGACCACCACTGGGCTGGTGGCCCTGAGTTCTGTAAGAAAGCAGGTTGAGAAAGCCACAGTGATCAAATCAGTGAGCAGCTCCCCTCCACGACCCCTGCATCAGCTCCTGCCTCCAGGTAAGCCACCAGAGTCAGGGAGTGTGTGGACAAAGGGGAAGTGGATGTACAGGGTTCAAGGTTCTAGCTGTGTAGGTCCAGAGATTTAATTATGGCGTGAGAACTATAGCTAATAGTTTTAAAGCACAATGAAAAGGTTAGGTTTTTAGATAGTTTTTTTTTTTAACTACAAACCAGTAACTGTTGATAAATATGGTGGTGTGGATACTGTGGTAATTTCTGTATGTGGTGGTGTGAAAGGAAACGGCCCCATGGGGAGTTAGAGTATTAGAAGATATAGCTTCTTGGAGTAGGCGTGACCTCGTTGGAGGAAGTGTGTCACTGTGCAGTTGGTCTTTGAGGTCTCTTATGCTCAAAATGTGGTACACAGTTCACTTCCTGTTGCCTATGAATCGAGATGTAGAGCTCTTCGCAGATCCTTTTTTAGCACCATGTCTGTCTGCACATTGCCGTATCCCATCATGATGATAAAGGACTAAACCTCTGAACCCGTAAGCCAGCCGCAATTAAATGTTTTCCTTTATAAGAGTTGCTGTGGTCACAGTGTCTTTTCACAGCAATAGAAACCCTAAGGCACCACACTATGCATATGTGCATCAAAATATGGCAGTTTAAATCTTACTAAATAAAACCGAAACAATGTTTCTACCAGATTAACCAACTTTGGGGTGTGGTGTGTGTGTGTGTGTATGTGTGTGTGTGTGTGTGTGTGTGTACAGGAATACAAACATGCACACGTGTGTACATAGGGTGGCCATAGGTTGATGTTGGGTATCTTCCAGAGTCATTCCACATGGGATCTCTCCTTACCAAACTGCAGGGGTACACTTGTCTCTGACCCCCTTGTGCTACCGTCACAGACAGAATGTTATAGAATAATCTTTTTGTACAATGTGAAGATGTGTCACTCAGATTGGCTTAATAAAAAGCTGAACTGCCAACAACTAGGCAGGGTTTTTGGTACAGAGAGAATGCTGGGAAGAAGAAGGAGTTGTCACCTGGATGCAGAGAAAGTATGATATGTAGGAGATGAGGTAACAAGCCATGAGGCATGTGGCAACACAGAAGTGAATAAAAATGGTTAAATTAACATATAAGAGCTAGTTAGAAACAAGTCTAAGGCATCAGCCAAGATTTGTTAATTAATAAGAAGTCTCTGTGTTGTTTATTTGGTTAGCTGTGGGGACAGAGAGAGACTTACTATATATGGCGTCCAATGTCTAAGGACATATTTCTACACGAGGCCTGAGAAAGCTTTAAAAAAATGATCCAAAGACACAAAAACAGGCAAATCAGCTTCCTAGCCCGTCAGCCTGGCCGCATTCAAAGACAAGTCTCCCTGGTGCCGCCTGCAGGCTTGAGCGCCAGCACACCATGCCCTAAGCTGTGCAGAGTTTGAGTCTTGCTCATGCAGACTGAAAAGATTACAGATATAAGGTAAAGAGGGTCCGGATGAACAAAACCTCTCGAGGTTATAATATGTTTAAAAATGTGCGTAGGCTTAAGAAAGGAAAACACAGGCATAGAAAGTCAGAGAAAAGGTAAACCATTTATAAATAGTAAAAAGTGCCATATAAAAATGACAAATGCACAGGAAGTCTGGATCTCTTATGGTATTGTGTTGACTTTGAATTTTTTGGTCCTGGTAAGCAAATGGCACCTGCTGAGAGACATGGGATTGAAAGGACTGCTGAAATAAACCAGCCTAGACATTTTTAAAATGTCTTAACTTCAAAATAGAAGTCAAAAAATTTGTTACATTGTGGAGGAAGTTATGCTTTTGTTTCCACAGAAAGTGACAGGCTGTGGATTCCTTCAAGGTTGAAAGAGAGCAGATTTGATCAGGGGAAA
>NC_022027.1:55644949-55659662 GCF_000317375.1 Microtus ochrogaster | reverse complement strand
GAAGCAGGGAGAGAACACAAACCCACATTCCCAAGAGGTAGGGTGGTTGGTTTTTGGTCATTTGGTGGGCTATGGATATTTGTCATTGTTGGTTACAAACTATTATTGGTCATGGTCAGAAAAAAAAAAACTAAACAAAGGAGATTAGATTTAGGGATCTCATTCTGAAGCCAAAAGACAGATATAGAATAAAAAGATAAAATAAGAGTGTATTGTTGAGTCTGCTTTTGAACAACCACTAAAAATTAAGAGGCCACCAGAAACCCAGCAGTGTGGAACGCTAGGGTGAAGACATAGAATGGGCTGCCAGTGGACTCTTTTGTGATGGTCCCAGAGCCTTGATGGGAGTGTCTCATAGTAAATTCTACACAGTATAATGCTTATGTCTATGATCCAGTTCATGGCAATACTGTGTATTCCATACAGTGCAGATGGAAATACATATTTTACAGGTAGACGCCCAAATTTTCATCACAATTTGTTGATCCTGTTGGAAACGACTCTGTGCAGGTGTGTCTGTCCTCAGGCCGCTACACCAGCGCCCTGCTCTCGTGTGTGGAAGCTGTGAACCCAGGGGCTTGGTTTCCTTTGGTTTTTATTTTTCACCAAAAATGCTACTGTCGTTCCCTTTCCTTTCCTTTAAGTTTCAATACAGACATGTTTTTAAAAAGATTGTTGCTGTTGTAACTTGGACTGCATTGAATCCGTGGTTAAGTTTGGGAAGAATTGATCTAAAAAATATTGAATCTTTCAATTCACACATACACTCCAACTATTTAACAATTTCTCACCAACTGTCAACAATTGACTGAGGTTTCTGTGGTGTTTTTATTGCAAGTTTTAAACTCTTGATGCCATTGAAACAGTATTTTAGTAACTTCATGTCCTAATTGATGTTCAAATACAAAATAAAAAAATTTTATTAAATATTAAAAATAATTTTTGTTCTTGCAGGTTGAATTCTCATGACTTTGCTGATTCATTTTGTCTCGGCAACTATTGTTTATCTTATTACTTTCGGATTATCTAGGCTTTTCTGTGCGGCTTCTAAAGTTGTTTGTGAATAGGGGTTCTACCGCTTCCAGTACGCGCTCCTCTTGCTTATGGATCCGCTGAGATCAGGATAATCAGGACCAGGATAATTAAAAACTTTCATTGTAGGTTTCTTATAGATAATGACTAGATGTTCATCAATTTTCTTGATTATTTTCAAAGGAAAAGCTTTTGGTTTTATTGGTTTCCTACAATTTGTTTTCTGTCTCGCTGAGTTCATCTATTATTGTGACCCCCCTTCTCTGCCTCTCCTGTCAATCTTGTTGTTCAGCTTGTGTGGACTCTAAAATGCAATATCCTGGTCTCAGTCTCTTAAAAAATAGGTTTTTTCCCAAGACAGGATTTCTCTGTAACTTTGGAGCCTGTCCTGGAACTAGCTCTTATAGACCAGGCTGGCCTCGAACTCACAGAGATCCTCCTGCCTCTGCCTCCTGAGTGCTGGGATTAAAGGCGTGTGCCGTCACCACCAGACAGAAATAGTTTATTTTTTATAACTTACAAGGTCCATACATTTGTACAATGTATATTCATCATATCCATCCCCCACTACCTCCTTCCAGCTGTCTCTAGTCTCCCCTCCCTCCCAGCCACACATCCTCTTTTTTGTTGTTGTTAGTAGCCGCTGAGTCCCATGAGTGCTGCTCATGTCTCACGGATGTGAGGCCATCCAGAGGGTCATGATCAGACAACCAGCAGCTACATTCCTATCCTCCCCTCAGCAGCCGTCAACTGCCAGACGCTCCCCAAGTAGAGTAGGGCCTCCAAGGCCTCCCCTTAACCATGCTGGATTTGACTGGTGTGTTCTTGTGCAAGTCTGCCATGAACTGATGGGTTCAATCGCCATGTCATATCTGGAAGTCAAAATTCCATTGCTCTCCTCCCCATTTCCCAGCCCTTATGTTCTTTACCCCCTCCATTTTGTATAATTCCCCAAGCCTTGGGTGGTGGAGGTTAATACAGATGACTGGGCCACAGCTGAGCAGCCGGGAGTCTCTGCCCTGGCCACTGTCGCTGCACAGTGGTGTTGCTGGAAAGCAGGGAGCAGCACACTTCCCTTGGTTCTGCAGCTTCTGCTGCCGCCAACCCCTCAGCCTCTGGAAGGCCAGATCACAGCTCTACCTGTATTTACTCTGTGCTTCTTTTCCCACCTGAAGATGAGAGGTCACTGAGTGAATCAGAATTTAGACAAAAGTTTGAGCTATGAAAATCTCACCATGTATGATTTTTGTGATATCAGAAAATGTTGGAACATTGTATCTTATCTTCAGTGAAAGTGTCTTAGTGTCCCTCATAATTTCCTATTTGACGTGTAGGACTATGAAACATGGGACTTAGTTTCCCGATGTTGGTGATTTTAGAGTTTTTAGCTTGCTTTCTTGTGTCATGGTTATACTCTATATGATTTGAGTAACTACGTTTTATTGTTGCGGGGAGTGGAGACAGCTCAGTTGGGAGCGTGCTGACCCAGCGTAAGGAGGCCCTGGGTACAGTACCCAGCACCACAAACATTGAGCGTCACGATGCATGCCTGTGATGCCAGCACCGCAGAGAGCAGGCCAGAGGACCATGAGCTGAGCATTCCTAAGCTGTGTAGAGTTGGGCACATGAGAGAGACCTTGTCTCAAAAAGAAATTCCTGTGAGTTGTTTTCTGGCCCAGAATACAGCCTATCTTGATTACACCATATGCACATGAGGACATTCTATCTTGTGGTTCAGAGCCTGTTGACTATATGCTAATTAGGTACAACGTGCTAAATAGGATAACAGTGTTGTTCAGTCTCCATACTGTTTTTCCTTTTCTTTATTACTGAGAGAATAGCATTGAAACTCCGTTGCAATTGTCCGTTTTTATATAATTCTGCTTAGTTTGCAGTTCTGGTATTATGCAGCACTGTATGTGGACTGTATGTAGTCTGTATGTAGACTGTTTGTAGTCTGTCTGGAGAATTCGCTCCATGTGCTATGCGGTGCCTTTTTATCTCCTGCTGGCCCCTCTGCTGCTATTTCCAGCCCAGTGTCCTTGTGGTCTTGCTCTCGCTTCTATGGAAGACCTTTCATCATTTCTGTGCTTTTAAATTTAAGGCAAATTCCTTGTAAAAGGCATGTAGTTGGATGCTGCTTTTTATTTAACCCAGATGAACTCAGAGGGTAGTGTATTTATATTGACTGTCACTGTGATGTGCTTGAGTTTCCTTTTGACTGTTTTGTTGGTTTTTTTTGTTCCCATCTAATTCTCATTTTTCTTGACTAATTGAACATTTTTGGTATCCTATATTGTCACAACTATTGACTCTTTTTGGCACATTTTAATTAATTAATCAGTTAAGGCTCCTGAGTATGCACCTGAGGTTATCAGTTTTTCTTTGAATAGTTATATATCACGTGACATATGAAGCAGCTCTTACCGCTCTTGTTCGCTCTGTGCTTTGCTTGTTTTTTAGCTTTCTCTGTGTCATAAGCCTTGATTATTTTATTCTTAACCTTGCTTAAACTGTTATTCCAAGCCTCAAGTCTGTCATAGGGCCCTTCTCTGCTCATTCTTAAGATCTTTCTTCTGACATTCACTAATTTATTATTTGCCTTGCGGTTTCCTTGGTGTGTGTTCAACTTTGTGAAGTTTGTATCACAATGGGAGCAAACTTTAGAGAGTGGCAAACCTTTCTCTCTCCTTTTCTAACACTAAGCATGTTATCAGCTGCTTGCCTCGTGGATCCCTGAAGGACTGGCTCTGTTCTTCTGTTTACAGACGCATCTGTCAGAGGTCGTCTTTTCCGCTGTGTTGAGGCCATTTTACTTCAAGTGTTAGTATTTTTCACACCTAGAGGTCTCCTTTGGTTCTCGCAAATCCTCCTTTTTGGTCCTTGTGTTCATGCTTTCTTTAACTATTTGAGTGAGGTCTGTGTTTTCTACAAACATGTATCGTTTTGTTGGTGCATCCATTCTATTTCCCGATCTCTCTGATTTTCCCACTGTCCAGAAGGTACTGTTAGCTGCATAAATGCCTTGGTGGATGTTGCTGAGTCTGGTTTGGCCGTGGTCTGACTGTCACAGTGCCGCACTCTGTTTCAGCAGACCAAGTCACTGGCAGAGAGCAGCCCCTCTCTTTCAGGCTCGCCTTTAGTCGTATGCAGGATAATTCATTCCTGTAACCAAGTTGTGACCCCAAAGGGATCTCTACAACACAGGTGGTCATCATCCACGACCACACTTTATTTAATTTTAAGCCTTTCCCACTCCTCGTGTGGGTCTGGGGAGTTTTGCAGCTTGCAGCTCCTTGCTGGTGCCTTAGCCATCTTGTGAAGTTTCACTACTCCTGCATGACCTGCAAGTGGAGGTTTCACCACACCCCTGCATGACCTGCAATACAAATGGAGGTTTCACCACACCCCTGCATGACCTGCTTATGAGTGGAGTTTTCACTACACCCCTGCATGACCTGCAATGCGAGTGGAGGCTTCACCACACCCCTGCATGACCTGCAATGCAATTGGAGGTTTCACTACACCCCTGCATGAGCTGCATGTGAGTGGAGGCTTCACTACACCCCTGCATGACCTGCTTATGAGTGGAGGCTTCACCACACCCCTGCATGACCTGCATGTGAGTGGAGGTTTCACTACACCCCTGCATGACCTGCAATGCAAATGGAGTTTTCACTACACCCCTGCATGACCTGCAATGCAATTGGAGGTTTCACTACACCCCTGCATGACCTGTTTACGAGTGGAGGCTTCACCACACCCCTGCACGACCTGCTTATGAACAGAGGTTTTACTACACCCTGCATGAGAGTGGTTATCAAAAGGCCAGGGGACTGTTGTGCTGATTTCTGGAACTGTTGTCTTCATGTAGTTTCTAATCTTCTGGAATCTTCCTTGGAACTTCCAGCCACTACAGTGTCCTTGAATTCAGACGTCAATCTCTTCAATTCAGTGAAGACATACATCTGAAGTGAGGTCTCCCCTCCTGGTCCCTGTGTCCCCAAACTGCTCCACAGTCCTCCAGACCACAGGCTCACTTTCCATGGCTCCTGCTTGGAGGTGACGTCTTTGATCTGCTGCTGCACAGGGTTTGGTAGCTATACTGTTTTATCGCTGCCTTTGGTGTGAGGTCAATTTAGGATGCTCCCTTTTCCTCCACAGAAACAAGTAAAAGTCCGGATCTGAGCATTTAATAATGTCAGCTAAGCATGTTTTGGAGACTCATGGCTAGTTGAAGTTGCAGAGAAAAGCAACTTCAGAAAACATAATTAATTACTCCAAGAAAGCTCTTGCCCGAGCACTTATGCCCATATGGCCCGCCGTAAGGTAACACCACATACTCGTTCTGAACATGAGTGGTGGTCAGGTTTCCTTCCACACAGTACCAATATACATCTCTACTGTCAGTCAGAAGTGCCAGATTTATGAATAGTTGTAGTGGAATTTCAATTGTATTTTAATAAATAGACTGTCTGAAGATCTGAGAGTAAAACAGCCCCACTGGTTAGCCTTACAGACCAGGTTATGGTAACACACACTTTTAATCCCAGGAGCCACCCTAGTTGCCATAGAAACTGGGTAATACATGCCTTTAATGACAGTGGTGCACACCTTTAATCCCAGCCCTAGCGAGGATTATAAAATGGGAGGAGACAGCTCTCAGACACAGTCTCATCTGAGATTCCAGGATGTAGGATGCTATTTCAGGCTGAGGTTGAGGTAAGAGCCAGTGACTGGCTGTTTTGCTTTTTAGATCTTCAGGTTGAAACACAACTTCTGACCCTGTGTTTTTATTAATCATGCATCAAATAGTTCTATACATTTCTACTGTCAGAGTTGCTGCGTTTACGAACAGTTCTACCAGAGCGTGTTTCTGTTCTACCAACGTGTTTCCTGTGGAAATGCGTGTCATGCATTCTCCTCACTAAATGGGAATAGGTGGACGCCAGGCAGGCATAGACTAGGATCAGATAGAAGCCATTTTACACTGAAGGCTTTGTCCTGGAAACAAGATTTGTCTAGATTGGCTCTGAGGTTTGGGGGGACAAAGGTCTTACAGATACTGCAAGACTCTTTCTGGTGTTAATCTGCTAGTCTGTGCTCTAAGATGACATTGTACATTTTATTTAATCTGTCCTACTATTGACTGTAATAATAAATAATAGTTAACTGTAATGTAAAAAAATTGTCAACTAGACCATATCTTCTCCATCTACAATTATGTATTTCATGTTTCCTGAAAGAGCTTTTTAAAGACCTTATTTGGGCATATAGCGTATTTCAAATCATGTTTTTGCCTTTACGGGTATGCAAAGTAGAAAATGTAAGCGAAAACAAATTGATTATTGAACTATTACTTCCTCACTGCCACACATACAAATACACATGTGTGTATGTGTGTGCTGCTCTATGTGACCCTGTTCTGTTATACCACTCCTTGGCATATTCTAAAGGACTCAACATCCTACTCAGATGTAGGATGTTTGCTTAGTTAGCCATGTTCACTGACGCTCTTCTATTCTATAGCTGGGAAATAGGAACAACCTTAATGTCCTCCGACTGACAAGGGAATAATGAAAACATCACACACACACACACACACACACACACACACACACACACACACACACACACTTTTTGGAATACTATTCAGCTGTAAAGAAAAATGAAATCATGAACTTTACAGTCAAATGGATGGAACTAGAAAAGATTATACCGCGTGAGTAACCCTGACCCAGAAGGGCAAACGTTGCACGCTCTCCCTCTTTGGGGCTCCTAGCTCCAAGTCTTCAGGTGTGAGTACATGGACTGGGGTAAGCCACAGAAACAAGGAAAGCAAACAGGACCATGGACAGGACGGGGTGTTAGAGAGCAATAGGGTGGACTAGCAGCACAAGCGATCTGACCAGGAAATGGGAAAGGAGGTCTTCTTCAGGGAGGTAAGTACAAAAGAGTCGGGAGGAGAGTAAAGAGAAATAGCATGGTTTATGTAGTCTGAGAGAGAAAATGAGAAACAGGAAGGATTATTAGGGATGGGGAGAGAGTTCCATACAGAAGGAGAAGGGAAGAGGGTAAAACAACCATAGACAGTGACAAGGAATCACACTATTTACCAACCCTAGAATACATTTAATTCTGTATGTAAATATACATATTCGGTTCCAATGAGCTTTCCTTATCTAGGCTTATGGAACTCCCTTTAAGAGTCCACGACCACCTAACCAAAACCCACACCAGCAACGAGAAGCCCTCTTTGGAGAGGTTGGCCAGGGTTGTCCACACAGACAGCCCATTTCTGCTGCCCTTGGTTGTCCCCCAGACGTGGAAGGTAAGCCTTCAGAAACACGGCTGAGAGACCCCTGGGCTGGGACCTGAAGGCCCTTTCCTCAGGATTTGCTTTTATGGTTCCAGAAGGCACCATGCAGCTTCCAAAGGATGGAGACAACCTAGTCCTACCAAGCTATGATGCCTATGAACTACATCAGATAACCAACATGTAATGTCCATGGTGCAGTGGGGGTACCACACCTAGGCAGTGACCAGAACTTCTCTAACTGGACCAAGAGGAAGTCCATGCCTGGAACCAGAAACCTAGCTAACTGCTCAGTGCAGGTGAAGCCATGGCCATTGGAGGAGAATCTACAACCACTAATTTACGAAACGAGTACAATCCCTAACAATCTACAAAACAAAACAGATAAAAAAGAATAACATTGTCAAATTCAATAATAAAAATAACCAAGACACCAATACACGATGTCTACAAGAGATACACCGCAAATAAAAAACAGAAATAAGGAAAATAACAAAATTATTTACC
The DNA here is from genome assembly GCF_000317375.1 of Microtus ochrogaster. Taxonomy (NCBI): domain Eukaryota; kingdom Metazoa; phylum Chordata; class Mammalia; order Rodentia; family Cricetidae; genus Microtus; species Microtus ochrogaster. The sequence continues at coordinate 55,651,807 of NC_022027.1, read as the reverse complement.
AAACAATAAAAGTATTAGAAAAATGTATCTCAAGGCAGAGTGACACTAAAGATAAAAAGAGAAATTTTATTGTAATAAAAACTCAATAAAGCAAGAAGACAGAATGATTGCAAATGTGTATTTACTCAATAAAAGAGCTTCAAAATCCATAAGGCAGCAATTGGAGGAGCTAAGCGGAGTATCAGACAAGTCTCCTGCCCCAGCTGAGATACAATGCGCTCCCTATAGCAGAGCAGAGTCACAAAAGTAACTGTGCAGACAGAAATGAGAGCACTGTCCATCAACCTGGCGCAAGCAGTGCCAACAGAATGGGACACCCACTGCCTTTACAACACATTTTCTTTCCAAGGGCGTGTTGGATTCCTGCCAGTGGAGATCCTCTGCCGGCTGCATTTCATGGTTTTCAATAATCTCAAAACCGCAGATAAATTAAGTTAGTTAGCATAAATAGGTTAGTATATACACATCAAGCACCGCTGGCTGCAGAGCAAAGTGCTTAGCCTGCTCCTCAGTCCCGGTCCTTCTGAACTCAGCCCTAAACCACGGAAAGGATGCCCAGAGCCCACGATTCAGGACTCTGAAAAATGAGCAGTGGAATGTGGATGGAGAAGAAGATCAGAATTTGAAATATAGTCCAACTTGTGGTGATTCTTGTCTTTTTTCACCTTTTGAAATCTCCTTGTCTGAAGTGAATACAGGCAGGAATTCAGGTCATCAGTGAACGGACTGAGCTTCAGGGGACACACTCTGGGCGTCCTCACAGGAGCAATGGGCTCTGCTGTTTACAGTTTAGACGCATCTTTTCCCCCGCCCCCCTCCTTCCATCTCCCTCTCCCTGGCAACGTCCCCCGGCAACCTCTTGTCATGGATGGCAGAAGCTGCACTAGGGCCCACGGGGCACAACGGAAGGCCAAGGATACTCCTCTGTCACACAGCTTTCTGTGCCGCAGGCCCATGTGCTGGGGAGCGCAGCCTAATAGCGCAGCTAACTAAAACTCTTCATTCCTGCCCGGAAGACTGGAAGCGGTAACCTGATGAAGAATATATTCCCTTTCATCTTTAAATAGGACAGTTTCCATGTTAGCTTCATCTGGTGCCCTACCATGAACAGATTTTCAATAGAACAGTGTGGTTGCTGTCGCTTCCTTCCTGAGACACCCCGGCAGAAAGCAGGCATCTAGTCGTCACGCTGATGTGAACTTGGATATCCTGTCAAGGTGTTCTGACTTGTTCTACTATCAATACTGAATTTCCTAACTTGAGACCTAAAAGTGGTCTTGGAGATACTTGAAGGCATGCAAACTTCTTGCACTTCCTTGATTTGGGATCAAGCATTAATTATTTACTGATACAAATCTTTAGTGTCTTGGTGCAGGGTGTTGGCGCTTGCTGGCTCTCAGTTCATATTGACTGGTTAATATTTTGCTTTCTGACTTAAGCAAGAACCTTACATCCCTCAAATTTATCTCCCTCTCCCCATCCTTCCTCTTCCCTCTGATCATCTTACTCTCTTACCTACGAGGATGTCCCAGGTTCCTTTTCTACGCATCCTATTCATCTCTGGACTCAGCCATTTATCTGAACATGCTTAATTCCAAGGCCTGGCTGCTAGGCATGCTTGTGGCAATTTGGGTGTTTGGATTCTTGGCTTATTGAATTTATTGAATTCAATAATCAGGGCCTAAAATGAACATACTGATACAGGGGAATTCATGCAAACATGCCAAGACCTCGCTTATGCACATGCTCTGTGCAGGCATAGACACACAGACACATCCTGTCATTCTTGATGCCCTGGCTCATATCCCACCCTCTGAGTTCTTCCTTGCCCTGGCCCCATATCGGAGTCTTTCTCCTTCCACGGTGGGACTCTGGCTTCCAACTATACCTTTCTTCATCTTTTTAACCCTAGAATATATGTGAAATAGTTTTAGAATAGCCACCGAAGCTAGGATTAAACAAAACAAACCAAGTATAAAAAGTGTTCATTATTTCTTCGTAATTTGTCCCCTCAGCACATTGAAGATCTATAAAAGAAAGTTTGCACCCGTAAGTTACGTAGTTTTGGATGAGTTTATGTGTTTATGTCCCTTCTCCTTTCTCTCTCTGCTCCTCTTCTCCTTCTCTGTTTTCCTTTGGTATAGTTCAGCTTTATGTGTTTGAACTTTCTTTGCGTGTAGGGCCTTACCCCCAATTTTTATTTATTTCCCTTTATTAAATATATAGAACATCTGTCAAACGAGTAAAAAAATCCCATAGAAGGAAAAGCCACGCCTTGCTGGCTCTTTTCACCTCACGGCAATCCTGTGGTCAGACAGAGTACAGACCAATTTCTCTGCTTTCTGTTGTATCCTCTACTGTGTCTTATTGTAAAGAAAGTAGGATTTTATTTCCTGCATCTCTTTTCTTCTACAAATAACCAAGGTCACGTTGTACTTTCCTTTCTTTCTTTCATATGTTCTTCCTTTCTTTTTCATTTAAAAGTGTCTCTGGGAAGTTACTCTGTAATAGTTCACAGTGCCTTTCCTTATTTTTTTTTTCATAGGCATATAGCACTTCATCACAATAACCTTTTGGGTTTGTGTTTTTGTATTATTGGAGATACGCTATAAGGTAAAATCTTTTTGTTTTGTTTTTTCGAGACAGGGTTTCTCTGTGGTTTCAGAGCCTGTCCTGGAACTAGCTCTTGTAGACCAGGCTGGCTTTGAACTCACAGAGATCCTCCTGCTTCTGCATTTATGAAGCCAGCAACCTCCTCAGGACCAGGCCGGAGGCAGAACCTCTGCTGGAGCAAGCGCAAGCTAGCAATTTCCACGGGAGCAGGTACGACAGAGCGACCTCCGCGGGAGCAGGCCAGAGCTAGTGATCTCCACAGGACCAGGCCTGAGCCAGCATCCTCCACCAGAGCAGGCCCAAGCCAGGGACATCTGTGGGGGCAGGCCCATGCTAGCGAGCTCTACCGAAGCAGACTTGAGCCAGCCACCTCCTCTGGAGTAGGCCCAAGCCAGCGACCTCCATGAGAGGAGGACTGAATGACCTCTGGGATTGCAACACAACCTCTTCCTGGAGTGCCGTGTGACCTCCAGGAAAGCTGAGCGACCTCCGAGGAGACTGGAATGATGGCCCGACTCTGCCTCAAGGAACAACCATCTGAGCTTTGGATTCACTGGCACATGAAAGAGTGATCACCAGAGACATGGCCCCAGCTACACCAATCAGAAGAAAATATGTGTAGACAAGGTAAGAACACAATACCACAAAAAACAACACGGCACCAACAAAAACTAGTAGCTCTAAAACAGCAAGACTTTAACACCCCTGTACAGATGAAGCAGAAGAAAATGACCTAAAAATAACTTTAGGAGAATGTTTGGGGCCCTTAAAGAGGAAATAAAAAATTCCCTCAAGGAAGTGGAGGAAAAGACAAAAAAACTGGAAGAAATCAACAAATCCCTTAAAGAAAACCAAGAAAAAGGAATCAAACAGCTAAAAGAAACAATTAAAGACTTGAAAAACAAAACAGAGACAATGAAGAAAATACAAACTGAGGGAATTCTGGAAACAGAAAATATGGGGAAAAGATCAGGAACCACAAATGCAAGCATAAACAGCAAAATACAAGAGATGGAAGGAAGAAGCTTAAACATTGAAGATATGATAGAGGAAATAGACTCAATAGTCAAAGAAAATGTTGAATCTAACAAAAGCTTAACACAAAATATCCAGGAAGTATGGGACACCACGTAAAGACCAAATCTAATAATAATATGGATAGAAGAAGGAGAAGTCCAACTCAAAAGCATAGGAAATATATTCAACAAAAAATGATAGAAGAAAACTTTCCTACCCTAAAGAAATATATGCATATGAATATACAAGAAGCTTAGAGAACACCAAATAGACTGGACCAAAAATAAAGCCGCTCACCACATAATAATCAAAATTCTAATCATACAGAATAAAGAAAGACTATTAAGAACTACAAAGGACAAAGGCCAAGTAACATATAAAGGCAGACCTATCAGAATTACACCTGACTTCTCAATGGAGACAATGAAAGCCAGAAGATCATGGTCAAGTGTTATGCAGACACTAAGAAACCACAAATGCCAGCCCAGATTACTATATCCAGCAAAACTTTCAATCGCCATAGATGAACAAAACAAAATATTCCACAGCTGAACCAGATTTATCCAATACCTAGCCACAAACCAAGCCCTACACAAAGTACTAGAAGGAAAACCTCCAACCCAAGGAATAGCTTTCTGCAGTGCTAGCCTGAGCCTCTAATCCACACAGGGAGTAGAAAAAGACAAAATCTGAGTAAATTGGGAGCATGGGGATCATGGAAGAGGGTAGAAGGGGAGGGAGGAGGAAGGGAGGGGAGTGGAGGAAAATATATATAGTTCAATAAAAACAATAAATGATGAACAAGAAAATCCAATGAGCATTTATTAGTATCACAGATATGTGAAAGGAAGACCACAGAGGGAGTGGGCACGGCTCACAGGTAGAGCACTTCTTGTGCAAACCCTGGGATGTCCCAGCATGGCTCACTGCCAGCAAGAGAACGGCTGAAGGACTCCGCACCCTGCTTCACAAACACTTGCTCAGCCATGCTCATTGCTGCTCTACTCACAACAGCCAGGAAAGGGAACCAGCTGAGATGTGCTTCAGCTGATGAGTGCATAACAAAATGTGATATATGCACACTATGGAAGACTGTTCAGCTCTAAATGAAAATGAAATCATGGCATTTACAAATAAAAATGGATGGAACTAGAAGAGACCATGTTGAGGGAGGTAACTCAAACCCAGAAGGACAAACACTGCATGTGCTTTCTAATTGGAGGCTCCTGGCCTCAGATAGGATCATATAACAAGGAGTAACTACAGAGACCAGCAAACCATGGCGGGACCATAGGGTGCATGGAGGCGCTTGGGAGGGGGATAGTAGGATGCAGGTAGTATGAATGGGGAAAGAAATGATGTCGGGGGAAGCTCCATCTGGGGAGAGGCAGCGAGGTCAACACAGGGGGAGGAGAGTCAAGAGGCAGCACCAAGGTTGTTTGATAAGGCTTCAAAGAATCATAGGGGAAAGGGAATGAAAAACTGGGGACAGGAGCAGCAGAAGCAAAGAGAGAGGCAGAGAGAGAGAGAGAGAGAGAGAGAGGAGGTGGGCAGCAGGCAGCGCTGTTTTAAAAGGGAACATAGTGAATGTGCACAGGGGGTGCTCTTAGTGGCGGCAGCTGAGGACTTATCCTGTCAGGACCCCAAAGGCGGGCCAGTATGAATGCCTAAGTGCTAACCACTTGGGCTGACAATGCTCTCCAAAAGAACCACAAACTAACAAAAAAACCCCACAGACATCAGAAACCAAGCATCCTGTAAGGTGGGCTGGTCAGGGCTGTCCAAGAGACTCCCAAACATTATAGACCATCCATGCAGCTCTTGGTGGCTCTCAGTGTTGAGGGTGGGCCCTTGTTGCTGAAGACCCCACATATGTACGACACACAACTTGAATGACTCATGTTAGATCGAGCCGAAAGCCTCTTTCTTGTGGCCTAGCTTCCATGGTTTGGGAAAACACTCTGCAAGCTGCCAAGGTGGGTGGAGCCATCAACCAGTCCTACGAGCTTCAGCCTCTAAGACAGTATTGCATAAATGTGCCATGATAGTAATCCCTTCCTACATTTCAAATCTTATCCCTACGCCTACAGAGAGGGTAGCTACCACCTCTCATCAGAGAAGTTTCTCTTTACAGCAGATGGAGGCCATTGCAGAAAGCTACAGCTGGACACATGCGGAGATCAATGGATCATTGGGAATCTAGCCCCAGTGGATAAATCTGTATCACGGCTCCTTCATCTACGGTTCAGGGAGCATCAAGGAAGAGGGGCCTAACAACTGGGAAGTCTACTACGATATAGCCTTTCCTAGAAATGGCTGCTCATACAAGATTGGAACAATGGCAATATCAATGAGCAGTGGACATGTTTATGTGAAAGGGGTGCAATTTCGAAGGTCACACCTCTAGACAAAGAACTGCAGGCCACTAAAGACTGCTTGGAGAAGGAGGATTAGCTCCTTCCAGGGATGCATCCACTTATCTGATTGTCTAATGCATAGTGATCAGTCTTAAAACCATCTCCACACCCCTACACACAAAAATGTACTCCACAGGTTGTATTTAGAATATTTGTGCATACGTACAACCACACCACATGTGTGTAACAAATACAATCAAATAAAAAGAGGTTATCAACTTGAGAGTGTGGGGGCCATTCGTGACGTTTCGGGGAGGGCAGCTGGCATGGGCCGGGGGGAAGGTAGGGAGAGGGAAAGTGACAGAATTCTTTTTTATTTAAAAACATTTTTAAACAACTACAAGGGCAACTTGATGACTGAGAAAATGAAGAAATTATTATTTATTCTATAGTGTCAAACTTTAAAAGTTGACTTTTAAAATGTTAATAATAAAATTCTAATCCTGAAACTAATTTGAAATATAGAGGATTAGGGATTCTCATACACCAAAATTTATGCAATCTCGGATTTAACAGAATTTGATTTCATTCAATATTGAAGATCAAAGCTTAGTCAAAATAATAACTTGGCATACCTTTAATACTAATTATTTCATGAGTTTCAAAGAAGCCACTTCTGGGTTGATACCTGACGCAGAAGCTCACAAAGTTTCATTGTGAGTCACCAGTGGCTCCTGTCTGGAGTTCTAAGGTGAAGTTAAAAGGTTGTGAATTTCCATCCATCACCAGATGAAGGTTCTATGGTGATATGCAAGATATTCGTCAGTATTGCTATAGGATAGGGTCATTTCAGGTTCCCTATCCTCAGCTG
>NC_022027.1:55641685-55643869 GCF_000317375.1 Microtus ochrogaster | reverse complement strand
GCACCCCATACACGTATACAGACGGCCCGAGTGTGTGCACCCCATACACGTATACAGACAGCCTGAGTGCGTGCACCCCATACACGTATACAGACAGCCTGAGTGTGTGCACCCCATACACATGCACACACAGACTGAGTGTGTGCACCCCATACACATGCACACACAGACTGAGTGTGTGCACCCCATACAAATGTACACATCTACACACACAAAGCTGATGACTTAGAGCAATAGTGAAAATTAACAGTAGCCATTGTTACACATTTCCTTACATCTGGACTAAAAGAAAACTGTAGAATATCACAGCTGGAGGGAGCTTCCGACTTGATCTTGTCCATTCTCTCGACCCAAAGGACTCGGCCAATGCCATGTTGAAACATGAGTCAGGCCTAAAAGCCAGGACAATGAAGATGGTGGCTTCTTCCAAGACAGATCTTTGGACTTACCTGGCTATTTCCTCTCAACTGCCCCTGAAGTGCACAGTTAGGATTTGTTTGAAAGGATGAACAAACTTCAACATTTTATTTACTGCATTTTCTTAGAGTTCTGAGGTGAATGGAGATTTTGAAAACATCTGTTTACCAATTTCCCACTGGCAACGGAAGCTGGGTAATAATAACCACATCACCCCGGTACCCTTCTCGAGGAAGCCATTAAGCCTGGAAGCACGCTGGTTTTGGCAATACAGAAATCAAAGTGGGGACACGGCGGAGCAGATCTGTGTTAAGGAACAAAAACCCACGGGCTGCTTCAAATATCAACAAGGAACCCTGAAATTTTCTATCAATTTCTTTTCATGGCCTTGTGACATTTTCAACTTAAAACCACATTGCTTGCCATCAAGGCACTTTGAGAGAGCTTCAGTTGGAAAAGGTAATTTTTGAGTGAGATTCAGCAGAAAAAGGTAATTTTTCAGAGAGGTTCACTGGAAAAAGGTAATTTTCAGAACCAATTGCTGCGTTCTTTTGCTGTTATTTTGCCCTTTTTTTTTTCTTTCCTAAGTAGCCCTAATGTCATTCATGGGCACTCCATGTCAATACATCTGCACCAGCTAAGTCGTTTGTGCAAAGTAAGTTTATAGGAACTGTAGCTTTAGGCGATGTTATTCCAGGGCTGTGAAGATCAAACAATGCAATCCCACTCGGCAGTTTCATCAATTCTGCTTCACTGTTGATGCTTGAGCCGGAGGCCTGGACCTGGAATCATAATTTCAGCCACACACAAATTTTTTTGTTTTGTTTTTGATGGGGAATCTAATTTCATGTGATGAGCGTTGCCGGGTTGCATTGTGGCCGAGCAACACAACTCTGTAAGCCTCCAGTCGCAGCGACCCTGCGAGCCAGAGAAGGGCCAGCAACGGAGGGGCTTGATGGCTCGTCCAGACTGCATCAATTCATAGTGCTTTGAGATACTAAAGGAAAAGGACTAGTTTTAGAACGCACGTTATTATATGTCATTTGTATAAGTGGCCGGGCGAGCATCCTCGAGAGCTGAGACCTTTCATCTGCTCATTTTCTGGAGAGTTCCAATCTTTAGAAAGGAAATTATGCAATACGGCTTTAATGGTCTGAAATGAAGACTCTAAAATTATCAGGCTCCTCATATATTTCTCCCTTTGATTATAGCATCATAGAGAAAATGAAAAGAAATTCTCCTCCCTCCAGGCAAGATGTCAAAGCTGGGGCCACGGAAAGAAGCGCCCTCAAAAACCCTTTTAAGAGTGAAACAGCAAGCCCTAGCAGGCCACCATTTTGTTCTCTCCTTTATACAGTTTTTGATTTCCTGTGAATATTAATGGCCTCCCGTTTGTTAATCTTCGTGAGAAACTGCCCTGTGACCAAGTTCACACTTTCTGGCTATGCAAACTCAGTCGGCATGGGACAGCTTCAGTTTTAGACACTATCTTAACTGTTCTTTCTCTCTGGTTTGCATCGCTGGCCACCCCCTGCCCTTCAACATACTATAGATAGAAAGAGGTTAAATTCTGATGCTATTTCTATGTAAAATGACTGTTTTATCTGTATATGTGTACAAGTGCATGTGGATACACGTGTGTATGAGTGTGTGTGAGGGGGGTTGTTGTGTGTGTGTGTGTGTGTGTGTGTATGTGCATGTGTGCATGAGTCAGGGGCCAACCACAGTGTGTATGAGTGAGTGTTTGTGTGTAGGGAAGTGAGGGTG
>NC_022027.1:55635761-55641452 GCF_000317375.1 Microtus ochrogaster | reverse complement strand
CATTTCTCCAGACTTCATTTTGCAGGTCGGTATCTCTACTGTCTGGAGCTCAGCAGCTTGGCTAGGCCTATCTCCACCTCAGCATGCCAGTATCACCAGCACATGCCTCGATGCCATGCTTTTTGATGGGTTGTCAGGTCTGAGCTGAAGTCCTTGGCAAGCACGTTATGAACTGAATCGTCTCCACAGCCCTAAAAATGGCTATTTTCTTATAAGAGGAAATGTCAACTTGTTTTACTGTGTGCATCCAGAAAGAAAAGTTACAGTGACCAATATTGTTCACGTTGTTGATTTTCAGTTTGGTGGGAGCTTTGTTCTCTATCTAGAGTGGCCTCTGATGCCCTTGGGTTGTTCATCTTTAAGGTTGAAATTAACAGTTAGCTGAATGAATCCTAACCAAATGTGCCCCATATTAAGAAATTGTCATCTAATCCCAAACCACTTCGATGTGATGTTAGAGTCAACCTAAAATCTAGAAGCTCCTGGAAGATGGGTCTCTGGCATGACCATGTGATATCATCTTGATTGCATTTATTGAGGAAGACCCACCCACTGCGAGTGACATCATTTCCTGACTGAGATCCTGGACTCTGAATGCAGAAAGGGAGCTGAGCAACAATACAATAGTTCTCTGCTTCCTGCCTGTAGAGGAAATGTCCCTGCTCTGATATGCAGGGCCCTTGTTCCCATGTCTGTCTGTCTGTCTGTCTCTCTCTCTCTCTCTGTCATCTCTGTCTCTCTATGTCTGTTGGCCTGTCTCTCTATTTGTCTCTGTCTTACTGTCTTATGTCTCTCTGTCTCTGGATCTGTGCCTGCGTATCTCTCTTTCTCTCTCTCACTCTCTCTCTCTCTCTCTCACACACACACACACACACACACATTGGTTTTGGCAGAGTGTTTTAATCACAGCGACTGGAAAGGAAATGAAGACAGCCCACCGCTCTGTGTGTGAAGTTCCTGGTTCCATTTCCGATGCTCCGCCTTCCTGATGAAGATATTCCGTCAGCCAACACATAAACACTCTTTTAAATAGAAAATCTGTTTCCTCTTGTCAGGATATGGCATTTATAATTATAAATATTTTTAAATCCATGTTTAATTTGGTGTGAAGTGTTCCTGTCATAAAATAGGGGACAGTGAGTTCTCCAGTAAGTTTTGGGGGTGTTGGTGTATTACTTTGATCTGTAAAAGGAGCAAGAGTCACCTAGATTCAAAATTAATCCTGTCTAGTCAACTGTACATGGTTAAGACATTGTTATATATTAAAACCTATAAATGCAATATATAGACAGTATATGTTATACTATTAATAATATAAACATTAATATATTGATACTTAAGTTTGATCTCAATAAAGACGTTAAATTTTTTTAAAAATAAACTTTTTGGGGAGTTTAACTTAAGAGCCAATAAAAATGTCACAAGCTACTTTATTTTTTTTGAGACAGGGTTTCTCTGTGGCTTTGGAGCCTGTCCTGGAACTAGCTCTTGTAGACCAGGATGGCCTCGAACTTACAGAGATCAACCTGCCTCTGCCTCCCGAGTGCTGGGATTAAAGGTGTGTGCCACCACTGCCCAGTTACATGCTACTTAAGGTTTGTTGATTGCATCTTAATTATGACTTTGGTCAGAAATGTTGTCAGCATTTCCAATTCATGAAACAGGTGCTCTCCGCACACACACGCACACACACACCACCCAGTGACGCTGGGCCCTGCCACACACAGCTGGTGTTGTGCTCTCTGCACGCACCACAGCCAGTGACACCAGGTGCTGCTGCTACACACCTGGTGTTTTGTGGCTTTTCCTGAGAATGACTCCTGTGGGCACTGCAGACACCAAGATCTTTTGAGAAAACAGACAAGACAAGGTTTGTACCTCCAATAAACAGTGTAAAGAATAAATTTCTTACTGCCAGCACCAGTGTCCAAGTCCCAGACCTGTCTTTCCTGACAGAGTGTCCCTTGACACATGGCTTGTCTTCTCACACTCACAATGGAGATTTGTTTCATCAAGGGTGCTGGTTGGACCACAACTCCCAAAGAGAAGCACAACCTTCCGTCTAGAGCCTTCGTATTTTCATTGAAATGACTTCCAGCAAAGATGAGAGATATATGCTCCCTTTTTGGTGTGTTTTGCACCATGTGAGAAAGATGCACTCAGGTCCCGAGTTGTCTTAATCACTCTTGTTTGGCTGTGAAGAGACACCATGACCAAGGCAGCTCATAAGCAAAAGCATTTAACTGCGGACTTGCTTACAGTTTCAGAGAGTTTATTCCATGGTCTCCATAAGGGGAAGGAGAGACGCATGGCACTAGAGAGAGAAAGAGAGGGGGGAGAGCTGACATGGGCTTTTGAAGCCTCAATGCTCAGTACCAGTGATACACCTTCTCCTATAAGGCACACCTCTTTCAAGATGGCCACACTTCCCAATCCTTCCCCAACAGTTATACTAACTGGGACTAAGCATTCAAGCCCACAGGCCTATGGGGGTCATTCTTATTCAAATCATCAAATGAACTATGAAGGCTCCGGATGGAGAATGTGCTTCTCGGATGGCTCAGCTCCACTGTACATAGCGTGCATCTTCATGCTCCCCAAGGTCAGATCGTGCATCTTTATGCTCCCCAAGGTCAGACTGTGCATCTTCATGCTCCCCAAGGTCAGACAGTGCATCTTTATGCTCCCCAAGGTCAGACTGTGCATCTTCATGCTCCCCAAGGTCAGACTGTGCCTCTTCATGCTCCCCAATGTCAGACCGTGCATCTTCATGCTCCCCAAGGTCAGACTGTGCCTCTTCATGCTCTTGCCACATTGTAGGCGGTCAGTCAGTGCTCTCTGGAACAAAACTGTCTATGATGAAATGGAATAGGATGCTGTGGTCCAGTCGGCACCCTTGGTGAAAGCTAACCTAACCACAATTCTCTTTGGTACCTCAGTAACCATTCCTGTGGTTTACTAGAAACCATACCACCCGGTGAGCTGACAGAGCAATGGTTTCTGTGGAGTATTGAATTATATACCATAATGTAAGGTGCTGCCTTTGTGAAGAAAATTTTTTCTGTTTCAAATTTTATATTCTCAAAATTTTTAGATTGTTTTTGTGGAAGCTATGTCTTTAAATTTATACCCAAGTTCAAATGTAAAAAGTAAGAAATGCTCCTGTTTTTCTAAGGTGCAGGGTTGAGACCAATGATGAGAATCTCTCAGCCTCTCCTCCTGGACAGGTTCAATACACTGGTACTGCTGTAGATCTCACCGCATAGGCAAGGTGTAGAGATGAATTTATGTATTATGGATATACTTCTCCATAAGTAGAAATACATATTATCAATATAGAGCATGCCCTCCTCTGAGACCAGCTCTCATATGGCCCAGCGTGGCTATACTTCTCTATGCAGGGCTGTTGGCTGCACCTAGCGCTTCGTGCAGGCTTGGCGAGCATTCTATCCTACCGAGCTGCAGCCCAGCCAGCTTTGATTTCGTCTTAGTTTCAGAGCTCCAATTTCCAGCCATTGGCACTTTAAATAAAACCTTCAGAGGCTGGCATCCTAGGGGAGCTCTTCCTTTTCAAGACTGTCCACTCAGCCAGACTAGGACAACAAGGTGAGTTGTCAGCACACAGCCCAGGGAGCAGCAGTGTACCCAGGCCAGCAGACAAAGGAGGAGGCTTCTGCAGGAGCCTGGATATCTTTTAGAGAGAAATTTAAGGTTTAGTCAAGTTTATTTCTTTCCAGGCTAGTGAACAGGCAGAGATAAGGAGATTTTTTTTTTATATAATTTTTCCAGGCTAGTGAACAGGCAGAGATAAGGAGATTTTTTTTTTATATAATTTATTGGGAGATGATAGTTTCAATTTTTTTAAAATTATATCAACCTGAGTCTCTGGGATCTCTCAGCGTATACCTCATTTCTTGGTTTTTCTAGGCAATGTAGCACTTTGCTTTTCCTTTTGTAATTGGGATCTAGAGGGTTTTGTTTTCTTCTACAATGGTTTTGATTTTAATAAACTTGACTGCTTCCCGCCTGTGTTATCATTTGTAACCAAGTTCACGTTGAGAAGGGGCGGAGCCAGGGATAATTCAGTTAAGACAAAGGGGAAGGGGGGGGGAAGGAAAACAATGCCCATCCTGTATCTTGGACCTGTACTTCGGGGCGTATAAGGTGTGGGATTTTATCAATTACACCTGAGCTAGAAGGAAAGAGACTCTCTTCAGTGATAGAACTCACCTCCTTGTTTCTGTGGTTCAGTTTAGAGCCACAGGGACACCATCCATCAAAAGAGCCTTTCCTGAAGAGGAGGATCTTGTTAAGGCTGGCTGTCAACCTGAGAAAACTAATCATGGCATTGAACAACAACATGATTTTAGCCTCCTTTCCTCGTCTCTTCTACTGAGCAGGCCATTAAGGAGGAAGGCCGACAGATGTGCACCAACCCACTAAAAATAACAGCCTTGCTTTAAATATCAAGTGTGCCTGTCTGATGTGGAAGGAAAGGCTAAGCCCCAGCATCTACACATAACACAATTTAGATCTGAGGCTGCAGTCCTATCCGATCCAGCAGCTGAGCTGCGGGTGGGTGGGTAATTCATTTAGCCAAAAGACTCAATGGCTTCTTCAGAGTGACTAGCTTTTCCACGGCCAGATTATGCCAAAAACACTCACACCATGCCTGATCCGGGAGTGTGTTAAGTCCTGTTCAACCTGGAGTCGGAAAGATCGATGAGCGTGTTTGGGTCTGCAAAACAGACTCAAGGCATTTTATTTTCTTCTCAGTGTGTGCTTTTCATCTTCTCTTCGATGTGGTGTTCCTTCCCGCGTTATGCTACAGTACCAGCTGAATGCTGATGATCTGGGAGTTCAACAGGCAGGTTGCATTTAGTGGTAATCTGTGGCCACAGCTGCCCGAGTACACACTGATACCGAACTATGACCCCGGGACAAAGAGTTTTCATCCTTGTCTATTTCTGAACACAAAATCCTGGAAGTATGGGTCCTTCTGGTTTCTGACCTCTTTCTTAACCCTGCCTCTCCCCTAAAGACCCCATGATGCCCCTTCTCTTCCCTAATAATTAACAAGCCTCCAACCCTGCTTACTATGCAGGATTTTGCACCACAGTTTAACTAGCAATAAATGCTAGCCAAGGCTTGCCCTGCCTGCACACATTAAATAAGTATTTCTTGAGTGGTTAGATTGCATGCTGCAGGACAGCTGGCCAAAAAGCAGGTTTTGTGGTTAGTGTAATTCTTCACTTTATGATAAGAAGAGGCATTTTCAGAAACATGATCTTTGTACCAAAAGTGTTAATACATAAACATCTTTGTCATATATACGCATATCTTTGCATAAAATCTCAAAAGCACCCCACCACCACCAGAGCCACCGCAGGGACTTAAGTCCCTGCTATAGTAAGGAGACTCTGCTCAGTCTGAGAGTCCCGCTAGAGAACAGGAGATCTGTCCCTGTCATCCTTTGACTTCTGCGGGAGCAGGCAGGAAAGGGGCCTGACAGTTAGAGATGTTCATCTCATAGTGTTCTGAGATTATAGTGCACTTGCACGTACGCATCTTCATCCACAAGACGATGAGAGAGCAATCTGTGGTTGGGAAGAAAACCTGACTATAACATTATATCATATCAATTAGTAACTAAGACTATCATATGGCATTATTATACTAATTAATAATTAA
>NC_022027.1:55631627-55634257 GCF_000317375.1 Microtus ochrogaster | reverse complement strand
TGCACGCTCGTGTGTGTGTGTGTGTGTGTGTGTGTGTGTGTTGCACAGTGAGGATGGCACAGGTGGGAATTACACCAGTCATTTCATTGTGATTTTCTCTTTCCCCTTAACAGTTTTCTGGGAGGGCTTCCCATGCCAGTGTGGATAATTTAATTGCAAATACAGTTTCTTTTTCCAGTCTCCTGTTGAGTTATAATTGATCTGCTCTACACTATGGGTTTTACGGGGTCTTTTTCTCCCCTCTGTTCTTTATTATAACCATCAAGGCTGCTGTGATGTCACTTACCTAAGGTTTTGGACACAGTCAAAATGCTGTCCAGTATAGATTCCCAGAAGATGACTGACAGGTGAAAGGCGTGCCCCTTTTAAAATTGGACCAGAACTTCCAAATTTCCTTCTAAAAATGCTCTTATGATTTATCTGTCGGGAACACCATCATATAAGAACTTTCTTTGCCCCCCATCCACTAGTGCTTTAAGAATTGTTCTATTCTCTATAAAAGCCCCATAGATAAAAGTGACCTTCTTGTAGTTTTTAATATTCTCTCAGTTGTTGGTGAGACTGTCACTCACACCAGGAATTGGCCATTTGTTCTTCGTGTGACTTTTCCTTTTATATAACTTGCCATTTCTCCTATCAAGGTATTTTTTATCATTAATTTGTAGAGTCTCTTCATACATTGGGAAATTTAATCCTTTGATTATTATTCATGATGCAAGTATTACTTCCTCATTGGCCCCTTGTCTTACAGCTTGGTCTTCCTAGCAGTCCTAAGTGTAGTGTTTATATCACTCATTTACCTTTGATTTTATAAGTGATACATTTATTGTCTTGGTTAGAAAGAATGAGCCCGGGAACTTTGCCAAAGCATTCTGTGTTTTCCTAGTAGTCTGCAGTGCTTTAAATATGAATGGATAAAGTGTCATCAGAGGTCAAACGTCAGTATTAAACAAACGAAATAGTTGACTAGCTTCTCTAAGAGAGTGGATTCTAAACCAGGCTCTCCGGGTCTGTTTTTGCTGAACCGTGCTGCACTTCAGTTTCCCTATCTGTAAATTACATTAACCATGGTACCAGCTTTATATCATTGTGAAAATTAAACAGATAATTGATGGCGAGCACTGTCAACAGTACTTGGCACATCACACGCTAGCCCAAAATGTGTACTGCTAGCGTGAAACCTGAGCCTGAGAGGCGGGAAACAGAAACACAACCGTGAGATTTGAAGACTCAAAATGCCATCACACGGACACGGTTGCAGGTGCTCAAACTGTTAGACATTCCTTGCCGTGTCTCAGAGAAGCTCAGTCACCTTCCGTCACCCAAGCAGAGATCAATGATACCAGGGCAGCCCAGTCTCCTGAAGGGGCCCAGGGACAGGCTCATGTTCAGAGGTACCGTGAGGAGGTCGCCTTCCTATCAGAAGGGCCCAGCTTTGGGTTTGTAGCTTTGAAGGAGTGTGACACCTGAAGATTATTTCTAAACTTTTATTAATGTAACTGACTATCTGGGGAAACAAATATAGTTCAGGAATCCAGTTAACAATGATGGTCTGCATCTACTGTCTGCTTGCCCTGTCAAAAACATTTGAGGGAGCCCATGTTTGTTTCTGTTGCTCATTATATGCCATACATATGTGTGTATAATGTTATATATAATAGAAACATTTATATGTAATAATATTATATATTATGTGATATATATATAATTATATAATATATAGTAATATATAACATATTATGGTCACACACACATATATAAAAAGCATCACTGTCTTAATATTTTGCTAAAATTCAGTGATGAGCTAATAAATTTCAGACTAAACACCTTTTTTCTTGAGGTGTGTGTGTGTGTGTGTGTGTGAGAGATGTGTGTGTGTTATTTTGTTGACCTAGACATTCTTTTGGGTGGGGCATAAAGAGCCAGGAGTCATGATTTTCTCATTGTGCTAATCACTGAAGCTGCCATGTGTCCAAGCTTATGATAAGGCAGTAAGTACAGCGTTATAAGTGACAGATTGAGGAGCTCAACCATACAGGCTTGGTCAGCACATGTCACCTCCTGCTAGTGATTTGAAGACATCCCCATCTCTGTTCCCCATTGGTTCCATCCCAACTCCATTAGCAACTAAAGTCACTTAGGGCAGAGCAGCCGCAGTGGGAACAAAAATGGGGGCGTCTACACAGGGCCTCCATATCTCAAAAACATGTTCTGCAGTAATGGTAGATTAACAGCATTGAAAATGAAAAAGAATGGCCAGGTTGTGGTGGCTTATCGCTTTAATTCCTGCACTTGGGAGGCAGAGGCAGGCAGATCTCTGAGTTCAAGGCTAACCTGGACTACACAGAGAAATCCTGTCTAGAAAAACCAAACAACAACAAAGCCAAAACCAAAAGTATTTTTGAGTTTGGATAGCTTACATTTTTAGTTTCGTCTTAAAAACTAAAGAGTCAAGTTGTCACAGAAGTGGACGCTATGGAGTTGGAAAGTTTGCTGGAGTAGAAAAGGAGAGAGAAGAGAGAGGGGAGCTCTGGTGGCAGAGACAGACTTTCCAGAAACATCCGAGCCCCGAGGACAGAGGACCTGTGTTCTGGTGGCAGAGACAGACTCTCCAGAAACATCCGAGCCCC
>NC_022027.1:55631178-55631527 GCF_000317375.1 Microtus ochrogaster | reverse complement strand
CTGTGTTCTGGTGGCAGAGACAGACTCTCCAGAAACATCCGAGCCCCGAGGACAGAGGACCTGTGTTCTGGTGGCAGAGACAGACTCTCCAGAAATATCCGAGCCCCCAAGGACAGAGGACCAGTGCTTTGTTTAGGAGTAGGTATTTGGTCATTGCTGGAATCTGGCATAGGGTGTGCACAGGCAACATGCCAGTGACATAATCTGGTCAGTGAATGAATGTCATGTCCTGACATATATGAGTGTCGTGTCCTGTCATACATGTATGTCATGTCCTGACATATATGAGTATCATGTCTTGTCATGCATGAGTGTCATGTCCTGACATATATGAGTATCATGTCCTGTC
>NC_022027.1:55622230-55630686 GCF_000317375.1 Microtus ochrogaster | reverse complement strand
TGTAGTTGAGCAGTTTTGCTTCCCATTCAGCCCCACAAACTACATAGCTGACCCTGTCTACACAGAAGAGCCTCAAGTGGTTTTGAATGCCCAGAACACTGTGGGAGCAATCACATGACGCTCCCATCCACTGAGAGAGAGAGGCATGTGCTTGGGAGACAGCGACAGATGTGAGTTTGCTGTGTAGAAAGGAGGCCGCGGTGATGCCTGTGGACGGATGACCAGAGACCAGATGGGACGACAGACACGCAAGTGGCTCAGGCTGGAAAACACCCGGGACTGTGGGCCAGATGCTCTTGCCTGATGTTTTAATATCTCTTTAAGGCTCCTGTCATCTCTAGGAAATGCAAGCGAAGAACTGAAATCGCCCAAGATTTGTTCCCACCGTGAATATGAGAACTCAAAATGAATTTAACAAAAATACTTTTAAAACAGGGCACTTCTTTCAAGTCTTAATGTGTGAAGACTTGATTAAGATTTTTACCTACTGTTTTATAAGTAAAAACGTGCCCCATCTTACAAATTAGTGCATTTATCTGCTTACACATTGCTATTTACGTAAGTGGTGTGTATTTTGCATACAGCATTTGTACTTAAAGCCAATAATTACGTTGTTTCTATAAGTCTAGCAGAGTTTCCCCTGTCAGCATCGGCTGAGATACTGTAGTTTCCAAACATCTTCAGCTGGGTAATCCTCAGGTGACCTAGACTAATTTCCTGGCTTTATAAATTTCAACCTCTTAATTTTCAACCTCCTTTTGTTCAGGGCTGTCCTGGGAAGGCAACATGAATTTGTTAATGTTTGCGTTTTGGAAGTCAGGCTGCCATCTGGAACTGGAAGAGCACAGGTTTCAGAAGAGCCCTTCACGGGTTGAAGCACCACTCCAGGCTCTCACGTCTGCCTCCTGTGACCAAGGACAAGCCGGCAGCAGCTACCAGGGTCTCCTTTGGCTCACAACACTCAAGATGGCGCTGTCTGTAAATGGGATGTGGGACTTCAAAGGACCAGCAAACCCTGTGGGATATGTTAAGAGCTTCCCCGCCGTGCGACTGAAGTATTTTGAAATAGTTTAGAATCTTGAATGGAGGCTAAAGTCAATGAAAGAAAACAAAACAAGGCCAAAGAAAAGAAAAAGGAAGGAAGGAAGGAAGGAAGGAAGGAAGGAAGGAAGGAAGGAAGGAAGGAAAAGAAAGAACGGAAAAGGGAAAGTTGCTAAAATAAATCTGACTGCATTTTCAAGCGTGGAGAGCCTGCACAGGGAGGCCATCTTTTCTGTGTCCTTGAGAAGAGACCATCCATCGTCAGTAGTGTCTGTGTGCCTGGATAGCACCCACGGCAGGGTGAGCATGATAACTAAAGAGCATGTGTCAACAGGCATCAGCAAAGCAAGGGATAAACAGAGAAAATAAGATTGCATGGAGCTTGGGGGTGGGAGGAGAAAAATGATATAGCGCCGAGTTTACCGGATGGGGCTTATCTGAAAAAGCTTCGCGGTCCAGTTTTAAAATGATAAACACATAGAGCTGAAAGGGCCCCCGAGAAGTCATCTGATCCATCCTCCAGCCTCCAGGGAGGTTTTATCTAAACCATTTTTACCAAGAGGTATCTGTTGTATTCTTAAAACCCTGTGGGGAAGCAGCGGTGACAGCCTCCCAGTACCCCATTATCATACTTTATAACCACAAGTGTCAGGAAACCCCTCCTTGTACATATATATTCCTCCTCCTCAAGCGGAGCCCATTGTTTCCGCGCTAGCCTCAGTAGGGAAGTCTTCCTGTAGCTGGCTGTGCCTCCAGAATAATAATGCATTCTGCATTTAGACACCAGGTAGCCCCCTTTTCTCCTCCAGACTAAAGATTCCCAAGGGCATCATCCCTTTTGACTTTGCCCATCTCCTAGTCCCTCTGAAGGCTTTTGCTGTCCCCTGCTGGGCTTCTTTCCTCGGCAGGAATTTTGAGACGGGGACTTCCCCTAGTGTCACTTAGCAACACAGTTGACCTCACATACTGGGCACATGGGGATGTACTGCCCATTGGGTTCTGTGGAAAGGAACAGAGTATTTCTTATAATGCCCCTTTCCTCCTCAATCTGAGGGTCCCTGGTGCAGCTCTTAGAGAGGGATGGCACCACAAGCCACGCTGAGAGGAGTGGGAATTGGCTTCTACTCACAAAGAAGAAAGGGAAGGACATTAAATGACTTGATGTCATATTTTGAGAGCCCTTTGACCTCAGATTTAATGCCCTCTGAACAGTCGTTTGCAAACCCTACAATTACGCAATGACTCTATGCTCCTGACCAAGTGCAGGCCTGAAGACCTGATTCTTTTCCTAGCCTAAAAGGCCAGGTGAGTCTTCTCAGGAATAATCTGGCAATTGCTCCTGTCTGCTCTACACAGACATTTTAGAAGGCAGGCGGGGAGGATCTGCAGTAACAGGCAGTAAAATCCCTTTCCCCATCCAAACAAAGTCAACACCCAGAATGGACGCATTTCAAAAGTCCTGCTTCGTGGAAATTCCTCCCGAATTCTACCTTCAAACTTGAGCAATGGCAGCTTACTGAGGCAGAGAAGTTGGGTTTGTTTTAGGTAAATTATAGGAATCTCTCTTTTGAGGTGATAACACTTTAGTTCAACAACGTTGGTCCTGATTGTAACTGGGCCCTCATTACTGCCTGGCAAGTACTTTACTGAAGAAACCTCTTCCCCAGCCCTGACTTGTTGAAATAGCTCTGTCAGGAAAGCACTCCCACACAATCATGAAGACCCAGGTTTAACCCCCCAGCAACCATGTAAAAAGCTGCTCATAGTGGTGTGCCTACTATCCCAGCGTTGGGGAGTGTAGGCAAACAGCTCCAGGGCCAGCGACCAGCTAGCTTAGTGAAAAACCACGTAGCAAAACAAGGCGAGAAACAACAGCACTTGAAGTGGACCCATGGGCACCATATACATATAACCACCTGTGTGTGTATGCTCCAGTACATGCATTCTATACACACACACACACACACACACACACACTCACTCACTCACTCACTCACTCACTCACTCACTCACTCACACAGACACTACTCAGTTTTACCTATTTAAAATAGATAAAATAATGTGTACAACTATATTTTATAAAACAAAGGAGCTCAACAATAAGATAACCAGCCTCATTTGAAAATGTCCCAGGTTAATAGAAACTTGGCTGGAGAAGAAGCACAGTTAGTCACTAACTGTATGAAGCAGTGCACAACATCAGGCAGCGTCAGAGAGCTGCAGGCCAAAACGCAAAGAAATCGTTCTCGTGGACCTATTGAAGTGGTCAAAGCCCAGAACACCAACACCACCAAATCACACAAGAATGTGAAGAAGCTGGGTTTTTTGCTCATTGCTGGTGAGAAGACAGAGTGGCAGAGACACTTTTAAAGACAGTTTGGCAGTTTCTGACAAACCCAAGCCTTTTCTTAGACCGTATAGCTGTCATGTCTGTTGGTATTTGTATAAAGAAACTGAAAACTCAGGTCCAACTAAAAGCCAAGACACAGATGCTAATAGCAGCTTTATTCACAACTGCCAGACTCTGGGAGCAAATCCCAAGCAACCAAGATCTCCTTCCATGGTGACTAGATAAACAAGCCAGAGCACATTCAGTCAACAGAATATATTCAGGGTGAGGAAGAAGCCAGTTTTTCTCCATGACGAACATTGATGTGGCTTATTACTAAGTCAAAGAAGCCTGTCTTACAAGACTGTGTAGTACGTTATTTCAATGAGACGGTAGTCTAGGAAAGGCAAGACAGTGGACATCCAGAGGAGTGGTGTTTTCCTGGAGCTGATGCTGGAAGGGACGAACAGATGGAACGAGGAGGGTTGTGCAGGCAGTGGGGTTCGGCCATTACAAATCTTCCTGAGCCCATAGAATGTGCAGCACCATGTTATTTGTGGACTTTCTGTAATAGTTACATGTCAGTGTAGGCCCATAAATGTAACAGTATTCTGGGCTTGTGTGAAGATGAGATATATGATAGACCTAAAAATGTCCTAAATATAGTTTATTATAATGAGATTTTTTTAAGAGGCGCACAGATGTTCATTCTTGTAATTGTTCAAGTCAGATAGCTTTCCCTGAATACCTAATCCTGCAGGAGGCACTTCACACAGAACATATTTTAATATTTGTGTTTATAATTATCATTAAGTTTTATTCAGCCTTGCATGGATGGGGCCAACATGGCAGCTTTCTCATGGATCCTGGCAGCCGAGGGACAGAAGTTAATTTGTCTGTGCATGGACACATTAGCTTGTCACCTAAACAGATACATGACTGTAATTAAACACTGTAAGGAGCTGACCCAAATTGTTCAAGGCTTGTTGCTGTATCGCACACTTCAGGCTGCATGTTTATCCTTGCTGTCCCGATACAAAGTAGCAATCTCAACTCCACAGCTGGCAAGGTTCTCAGTTACTGTGGCTGGGATGTCAACTATGCCTGAAATAGAACAACCAAACGGGTGTGACATGACCATGTGGATTTGCTATTTCTACCCTGTTACCTTGACCAGGGAGCGTTTTCACATGCTTATTTTCCGTGGCAGCTGTCTAAGTGAGTTGTTCCCATTCTAATTTTGGAGCTTGTTACCAGGACAAACAATTGCAGTGCATCAGGAGTCATCACAGGTAATTAAATAGAGGACAACCAATGCTCATTGCGTTACTCGACGCAATCAGGGCAAAGGCTACATCTCCCTCCCAGATTTGAGACTCCTTTATCTCATCACTTATACTTGGGACGTATTTAGGATGGCCAGACAGAAAACGTTTTTATGTGGTAAGGACAAAGGAAATAAAGTCCAGTGACTAGATGTATTCTGCGAAGTAATCACAAACGAGCATTGCTTTTCTTAATTTTCAAATCAATATTAAAGTTTCCACAGTATCTGACACTAGAATGTCTTCACCCACCCCACCTGACCAGGTGTTCATAAATTCCATGGTCTGTCTACAAAGTCCAGGACTTGGATACTTAGTGGCCATAATGGGGGGGGGGGTGAGCACACTGTCTTCATCTTAACCTAAGACAGGAAGGATGCATTCCAATAGAAAATATTCAGTAAGTATATGAAGCACTGCCCCCGAATACTAAAAGCAAACATCCCAAATTGGGAAGGATAACTCCAGTTTTGCGAACCAAACACTCAATAGAGCCAACATCTGAAGCCACTGTATGTTTTCATCCATCCGTCTACATAGAGGGAGCACATTTCTTATAGTCTGGCCAGATCTGAGCATCCCGCTGAAAAGCACACTTCCTGAGCCAGAGCAGGCAACTGGGGGAGGGGGGAAGCAAGGAAGAAAGAAAGAGAAAAAGGCTTTGCCACAGGCACTGAAGAGCTCTGCAGAAGGAAAGCAGCAGAGTTCGGGCTCTGTCTCCTTCCGCCCTTTCTCTGCTGAGTTCAGGTTCTGTCTCCTTCCGCCCTTTCTCTGCTGTTCGGTTCAGGAGACGGGGCTGTGGGAACAAGGGCTTTGCTTTCTCCCATGAAGAGCTTGGCCAGGACATAACGGTGTTTGGTCGGGAAAAAGCAGCTGAAGTGCTGACTGACTGAGCAACTCACCCTGTCCTGGGGACCGGGAGGCTGCACTGCAGTCAGGGACTGCTCCACGAGCTTCCTTTTTGACTGGGGACCCCGTGGTCTCTTGGCAGCAACAGGTCTCTCCCATCCAACTCTAAACACACCAACTTCACTTTTAAGTCCTGGCAATGGCCGCTAACACTGATCATAGTAGAAGGTTGGAATATAGGGCTATGGATTCAGGAATGGCGGTCCTTAAATTTGTTTGATATACTTTTAACACTAGTCTCTCAGCCACAGCTCTGGAATCTGAAAGACCCTGTTGTTGAACGTGTGTATGGTTTCAGCGTGTGTGCGAGCATGTGTCTGTGTGTGTGTTAGAAAATACACTCTTTTCCTTCCACAGGTATGGGGAGGAGTGGCATAGAGATGAACGGGCACTGCTTCTTGATGTTGAGGAGTTCATTACATATAGAGAAGCTGAGACAAACATACCAACTGATAAATAATAGGACAAAAGAATACATAAAATACCAAGGAAGTGGAGGGGCGCAGCCGTCCCTCTGGGGCTGGAAGATCTATAAGGATGACTTCACAGAGAAGGCAGCAAAGGCACCACATCCTAAGAAGCGTCTAGACTTTAATTAAGAAAACTGGAGGAGCTGTGGAATACAAAGAATACAAGCATCAAAGTACGTTTATACATTTCATCACCCAATAAATATTTGCTGATGCCTACTGTATACTTGCTACTTCCTAGCAGAGAAGAGAATGGCAAGTCTCTTCTTTGTGAACTTTAATTCCGTGCTGTAGATGGACAGTTATCTGAAGTGAAAGGCAAGGTTCCCTGAGAAGAAGGAGAGAGGGTGAGGGATGACAGTGACAGCCCTGGGGAACTGCGCTGTGTGACAAGGGCAAGGTGGGAAAGCCTGCCCACCAAGGGATGATGACTCAGAAAGATGGTATCTGGGTGAAGACCAGTCCATATGAAAGATAACAGCAAGCATAGTTCTGTGGTACTATTCAACATCAGCAAGGATTGAAGTTCCATTGTGTATATGAGTTTATGTGTAAATGACTTTGTAAATAGATACAGAAGTCTCCCTTTCTCTGCCGGTCTCTCTTCTCTCTGTCTCTCTTTCTCTCCTTCTCTCTCTCCCTATCCCCCATCTCTTCCCTGCTCCCTCCCCCTCTCTCTCTACCTGGGTACCCAGTGCTTCCACCTAACATCTCTTCAAGCTTTGTCAGACTTCAGAAACACTGTTGTAAAGGCATCTTCTATACTCTTTGTGTGCATAAAACTCACTTGGGGATCTTGCTAACCTACAGATATCAGTCTAGCATGTATTTTTGATACTGTTGCTCTAACAGGTCAAGGCTCCTGGTTTATGAACTACACAATAAGTAGTAAATTGTTTTCCTTTACTGTTATTTGATTTTTGTGATACATTTTAATTTCCAAAATAAGACAACAAACAGCACAAGTGCTGGGTACCCACAGGAAGCTGTGCTCATAGTAAGAGTCCTAGGATCTCCACCAGGAACTGGCTTTTCCTCCTAGGCTGTGGGTGAGTCTACAATCCCCCACAAAGATAACTAGCCAGTCCCTGCCTGAGTACTGTCAAGTTTGAAAACCCCACTTCTCCACGAATTGCTCAGTTAAAGAAACAACAAAATATTCAGGGAGCCCAAACCCTGCTCTCTCTAGCCTTATCACGTGATATCCAGTAAGAAGAAAATAATGCAAACAGTACTTTGTATTTGTATCCTGGACCCTGCTCTAAAGTCTGCATGGAGCTTGTCTCATTTAAACTTCAGTCATTTCATGAGGCAGACACTTCAACCCCTGAGGGACAGAGAGAGTCCAAGTGAACCATTCAAAGTCAGGCAGCAAAATAAGGGAGGTGATGTGAGCTCCATCCCTTTAGTCAATGACTTCTGAAGGTGACCTGGCAGGGACTGTGACTTTCTCTGATACCTAACCAGGTAAGAACTGAGGTCAAGGGTCAAATGCTCTCCTGTGCTTGGACATAAAAGGCTTCCTGATGCACCTCTGGGTGACCTGGTCTGGAGCTTTCTCCCTCCTTCCATGGTGGATGAAGAGGCAAAGGCATCACTTCCTACTGTGTTCATGAGCGTGTGTGTTCCCTGTTTCATCCCTTAATAAAGAAGTTTTTTTTCCCAAGCATCCATGGATTCCTTGCAATTCTGTCACCCAACACAGGGCTCAAACACATGACCCTGAGACTAAGAGTCTCATCCTCTGTATTCATGGATTACTCTGCAATAGGGAGAAGCCAGAATTGAGGTGAGACAGACTACAGAAGCATATCATTTGAATATGACATACGGTCTTCCTAGATAACTACCCATCCCATCCACTGCATGAATAGTCAAGGCATCCTGGAAGGAAAGTGTGGCCCAGGGGAGAGAATCCCTTCTTTGTTTCAACTAAACCTGCAGCCTACTCATTGACTGTGAGCACGTGGGCTGAGACAGTTCCAGAATCTCTATGATGTGTTTAAAAACACTAGTAATTAGAATCAGGAGTTCTGAGGGGGTGGGGTAAGTCTCCACTAAATCTCAGCATGACAAATGGGCTTCAAGTTGTTCATGACACTGTTCAGACGCTCTGACAGCTAACAACAGGCTAGGAACCAAACCCAAAGGTTTCATCTTGGTCTGCAGGACCCTACATGAACATTCGTCATATCTGTGCCCGCCCCCTGCCACTGGGAAATAATACCATAACCTCTATATTTATATATTTGAAGTCATATAGCAAACCAATAAAGAGTTAAATAATAATTGCACCTCTTATTTTGGAGGACTTCCTTTTGCCACCCAAGCTGGCCCAGAGCTCATCATCCTTCTCACTCTGAGTGTGTGTCAACACGTCCA
>NC_022027.1:55621041-55621660 GCF_000317375.1 Microtus ochrogaster | reverse complement strand
TCCAGGTCTACGTTCACTCTCTAGTGACTCTGAGTGTGTGTCTACACCTCCAGGTCTACCTTCACTCTCTAGTGACTCTGAGTGTGTGTCTAAACGTCCATGTCTACGTTCACTCTCTAGTGACTCTGGTGTGTGTCAACACCTCCAAGTCTACCTTCACTCTCTAGTGACTCTGGTGTGTGTGTCAACACGTCCAGGTCTACCTTCACTCTCTAGTGACTCTGGTGTGTGTGTCAACACGTCCATGTCTACCTTCACTCTCTAGTGACTCTGAGTGTGTGTGTCAGCATGTCCAGGCCTACCTTCACTCTCTAGTGACTCTGGTGTGTGTGTCAACACCTCCAGGTCTACCTTCACTCTCTAGTGACTCTGGGTGTGTGTGTCAACATGTCCGGGTCTATGCTCACTCTCTAGTGACTCTGAGTGTGTGTGTCAACACCTCCGGGTCTACCTTCACTCTCTAGTGACTCTGAGTGTGTGTGTCAACACCTCCAGGTCTACCTTCACTCTCTAGTGACTCTGGTGTGTGTGTCAACACGTCCAGGTCTACCTTCACTCTCTAGTGACTCTGAGTGTGTGTCAACACGTCCAGGTCTACCTTCACTCTCTAGTGACTCTG
>NC_022027.1:55614428-55620856 GCF_000317375.1 Microtus ochrogaster | reverse complement strand
GGGAAAAAATAAAAATAAATACTGGAGGTTTTAGGATGAGATTCTTATGTAACTGAAGGAATAAAAAATCAAATAACTCAGTTTAATTTGTACTAAACAAAACCAAATGCTTAGTAATATTGAAATAGTTTTCTATCATTTCAGAATTTGGTCTTTTATCCAACATTGTCTACTAAGCTAAAATATAGCTATGACTGATGACAACAAGTTTTAAGTGAAATTGGAGAAGAGACAAAATTTTATTCAGATTTGTTGAAATTTTAATCTGTTATTATTCAGTATTTTTACAACATAAATTCAGCACAGTTATAGGCTGTTACATCCAGACCTACAGAATACCCATTAGGAGAGAGACATACTCTATAAGGCAAATGCCCCTCACTTTCCATACCCAGTGAATGCAAAGATGATCGAAACTCATGAACTCTTCTTGGGCCAGGAAATGGGATGGGAGTAGTTGGAAGGTGAGGAGCAGCCTACATTATAGAAGAATCAGTTATACTCTTGCTTCCCGAGGAAGGGATTTGACAACTGAATTTCTCTCTCATTTAACCTCGAGTGTTCCCGTGGTAAGATTCTGGCTCAGCTGTATTCTGAAGCCGTGTGTCAGGCCCAGCAAACCTCAGAGCTCAGCACTTAGATACAGCTGCCTTTGGTTTTGTGTACATTAGGGAAAGAGATACAGATGCAAAGTCCTAGTTCTCTGGGATATGGGGAAGTGGGGATGAGGGTCTTTGTCAGAAATATCAGCTTGTGCTGTACCTGGAGAAGATGGTCAGCTTCCCTGAGTAGGGAAAATTCATCTACCATGTGTATACATGGCCCATTGCATGCACTCACTAATGTAAGTCTGTGTAAGAGGCTGGAGGATGAACCTCTCTGTGATGCACTTATCAATGCTGGAGATTAGAATTGAGAAGGTCAAAGGGTTGGGTGGGAGAAGTCTTCATAAATGTTCAATCCATCAGGCTTCTAGTGAGTCCTGCAGCTCAGAAGGACTGAGCAATGTAATGTCAACCATCTAGGGTCCGAGAAATGACCTCTGACCTCCCACACCCACACCCGGGCAGAACGTGTTCCAGGGTCTGTGTACTTCTCACTTTACTGTGAAATCTCTGCCCCGTGATATTACATTGCTCCCTCCTCACTGAAGTCAGATCGCTGCTCAGACGCTGTCTCTTCCAGAGGCCAGCACGGATCACACCATCGCTGCTCAGACGCTGTCTCTTCCAGAGGCCAGCACGGATCACACCATCTAAAATCGTCCTCTTGTCCAAACACTACTTCCCTGCCCTGCACTTTTCGGTAGCTCCGATTAGGAACAGATTACATTACATGTCTGTCTCCTAAACGGTGTCCGTTACTGGGAGAGCAGAGCCTTCTCGCTCTCTCCTGGCCATGACACCAGCACCTAGAAAGGTGCCTGTCATACGTTGTTTGCTCAATAATATTTTTAATGTATCCATCAGTGAATACTGACTTTGAGATAAGTGCTTCTCACAGGGGGAAGTGATCACATTTAACTATAAGAACTTGGACTAAAGAAAGGACTGTCTTCTGTCCAGTGGGCTGCTTGAGTTCCTGGGCAATAGTGAGAACCAGGCACGCTTCCACTGTATCTTATTCTCCCTACAGGACACCTGCCATCACTACCTTCTTCCCTTGGCCTAATGAAGAGCCAAGCAGGTGTGACACTCAGCAAATTAGTAGTGCTTTTCTCTTCCCTGCCTGGGAAATCGTGGAGCTGCCTTTCAATTAGAACAATGCTTTCTCTGTGGTGAAAAAGACCAGGGATCTCATATTAACAAAGGCCAGGGTAATCTGCCTTCAGCTCATACCAATTAGCACGTTCTGAGCAATGAGACCAGCAGCAAAGCCAGAGCTCCCACATTCTACGTTTTCTCTGAAAGAGGCACATCACCTGGATGCCATGCATGGTGGGACTCAGCAGGCACATCACCTGGATGCCATGCATGCTGGGACTCAGCAGGCACATCACCTGGATGCCATGCATGCTGGGACTCAGCAGACACATCACCTAGATGCCATGCATGCTGGGACTCAGCAGGCACATCACCTGGATGCCATGCATGCTGGGACTCAGCAGACACATCACCTAGATGCCATGCATGCTGGGACTCAGCAGAGGGGTCTTTGTTCAGGAATGCACAGACTCTTTCTGGTCACACCATGAAGGACGTAGAGATTGTAAAAAGGAGTGAGTTAGAACCTTGCCTTGGAGAACTGAGGGGAGGCAAAATATTTTTATAGAATATTTGTTAAAAACCAGACTCAGTGTTTGTTCATTTGACTTCAGTGTGGTACAATTGTCCCTAAATAACTCCACTCATTAGAAAGTCAGTATTCTTTTATTGGGAAATTTATCCACTTATTTAGCATGTATGCAGATATCAGAGGAAAACCTATGGGAGTCAGTTCCTCCTTCTACCAGGTCGTCAGGTACCTGCTGAGCCATCTTACTGGGCCTCTGGGTGTTGTTTTTATTTCCCACTCACATGGGACTCAGAGGCACCAACAAAAGTTGAGCAAGGGAAATTCCATCACAAAGCCTCCATAGATGGCTGTCTGTTTAATTGATAGTGCCTAGAAGGAATTTCCATGTCTGCTCCTGGTTCTACTGATTTTAGACTAATTTTTCAGTCTGAGTGTGGATGGAAATATACTGTATAAAGCAGCCACCGGATGACCTTTCCAGAAACTTCCTTCCACATGATCATTAATGTGCATAGACATTAATGCAAAAGTTGATCAAGACACATAGCCCAGCTGATAACTGAACAGACAGAAATGAGCAAACTAAGCTCGTGGGTGCCTAGTACATTTCAGCCATGAAGCAGGGCTCGGGCACCATCAAATCACACGGTGGTGTTTTGTCACCAGGCTGCAGCCAACATGAGTCCACTCTCCTTACAAACCTGACCAGGAAAAGAAAGTTTTGCAAAACAGAAAGTGTACAAACAATAACTAACAATAACTATGGATTAGTCTGGGTTCTCCAGAGAGTAGAGTATATTCCACATATTTCCTTAGTATAGGATTCTGCTCATCCAAGGCTGATGAATCTCATAGTTTACAGTGGACAAGCAGATCACTCACCAATACAAATGGAACCTGGCTGAGGCAATGTTTTACCAAATGCCTGGAGCCATATTTGGAGAGGAATAAAGTCCTGAATACATGATGTTAGCATTGCTTCTCAACTGGAAGAAAGAGAAAATCTGTTCTCACCCCTTCTCACAGGTCAAACAAGTGTGTCAGGGTGTAACAGGAGGGTCTGCTTGTTGGGGTTTCTGTCCTGCCCAGTTCCCACAGCCGTTTAGCCCCAAAAGAATCACACAGAGATTCTGCATTAGCTATAACCGATTGGCCACTTAGCTCAGGTTTCTTCTTAACTCTTTTTTTTTCATTTTTTTTATTGAGAAAAGGAAAAAAAAACCAAGTTTCTGCCTCCTCCCAGCCTCCCATTTCCCTCCCCCTCCTCCCACCCTTCTCCCCTTCCTCCCACCCTTCTCCCCCTCCTCCCACCCTTCTCCCCCTCCTCCCATCCTTCTCCCCCTCCCCCTACTCCTCTCCCCCTCCCTCTCCAGTCCAAAGAGCAGTCAGGGTTCCCTGCCCTGTGGTAAGTCCTAGGTCCTCCCCCCTCCGTCCATATCTAGGAAGGTGAACATCCAAACTGGCTAGGCTCCCACAAAGCCAGCACATTAAGTAGGATCAAAACCCTGTGCCATTGTCCTTGGCTTCTCATCAGCCCTCATTGTTCGCCATGTTCAGAGAGTCCGGTTTTATCCCATGCTTTTTCACAGTCCAGCTGGCCTTGGTGAGCTCCCAATAGATCAGCCCCACTGTCTCAGTGGGTGGGTGCACCCCTCGTGGTCCAGACTTCTTCTTAACTCTTGTAGCTTATATTAAACCATTGCTCTTTTCTATGTTAGCCACATGGCTTGGTACCTCTTTCAGCGGGGCAGGTCACATCTTGCTTCTTCCGTGGTCTGGGCAGAACTGCAGAGGGAGCTTCCTTCTTTCCAGAATTCTCCTGTTCTCATTTCCCCACCTCTACTTTCTGTCTGGCTACTGGCCAATCAGCATTTATTTAAAACCTAACTGACAGAATACAGAATTGTGTGCTGTGAATATGTTTTACTACCATCGGTTAATAAAAGAAGCTGCTTCGGCCTATAGCTGGGCAAAATGCAGCCAGGAGGAAATCTGATCTATAGAGACAGTAGGTGGAGCCACAGAGATGCCATATAGCTGCCGAAGGAGAAAGAAGGCCGCGGGAGCCTGCTGGAACCTTGCCAGTAATATGAGCTAGCTGCACTATGCCTAAGTGATTGGCTGAGTAGTGTTTCAGTTAATACGGTTTCTGTGTGACTATTTCAGGTCTGGGGTGATGGAAACGAATGAGCAGCTTCCACCTACAGGAGAGGGTGGGTAGGTGTGGGACAGGGACCAGGCACTAGAGACCTCACAGGAATGAAATATGAATGCAGAGAGAACGTGCAAACCAGGCTGGGAATACCATAAAAAACAAAAATAAGAACTGGAGAGAGTGAAGAAAGTTTAGCACACAGAAGCTGGGGGGGGCAGTATTTGTGGTGTTAAAACTGTGTCTATTTACATTATAGCGCATGTGCATCTATATAAGTGTGGATTCTCTTGAACTTGTCACTAAGGTGATATCTATGGTTTTAAAATTTGCATTTCTTCAGGTCATGATACTCTTTTATTGTTTGGATTTGGTTTCCAATAAATTGTTCCTCATCATGGATAAAAAAAGTTATATGTTGGGGGCTACCCTGCACAGACACCCTTGTGGAGGGGTGAGAAGGCATGCAGTCAACAACATAGACTCTGGGACTCAGGTGAGCAGCAAGAGCCGACTCATTTGTTGAGGGTACAGGCTGGCTTCTTATACCCCCTCCCGAGGTCCCATTGGCTCAGGGGCTCACTCTGCTGCGTTGCCCTTTCCTCCTTGGCATCTCTGGTCAGGTGGGTGTCTCTCCGTCAGCAGTCTCCAGGTGTAGGCAGGCCTTAGGCTGGCTCACGGAGAACGTACCTGCCACGCATGCTCATGTGGGCTGGTTTAGGCAGGGCAGCTGCAGCTTGGCTAGGCTGGCAGTTTCTCCTCCAATTATGCAGAATTTTCAGAATTTTATTAATATCCTGTAATGATGGTAAAATGACAGTTCTCAATCCTAGAACCTGATGACCTGGTGGTTTGTGTGATAATTTTAGGGTACACACATAATAAGACCAATCCACTTCATGGAGAACTCCATTGTAAAGGAGCTTATCCATTTGAAAAAGAACATGGTGCTCTTCATGGCATGTGGAGTGTTTGGAATGCTCTGAATATTCATCAATAGCAGCTGGTTGGGTAAATTGTGATACATTTATACCACGATGCAGGAATTGGCAAACAGCGTGTCGATATTGTTCTAATAAGTTCTTTCTCAGGAGCTAGAGAAGCAGCGAATACTGTGTGGTCCAACTTTCATAATGTAAACGAGCACGAAACCAAATACATGTCCTTAAACATTCACATGAGACAATGAAGCAGGGAAGCAAACATGAATGGTTACATTCCGAGATGTTAGCCTTGCCCCCAGGGTCCAGGGTCGTGTAAACGATGGAATGGAGGGGAAGAGAACACAGATAGAATAAACAGGAAGTCTGAGGATCAGGGGAAAGTGGCACATCATGTTTAAAAGGTATGTATAATAAAAGTCTATTTATATAAAATATGGGATACAGATGTGGATTGCCTAAAGACATGTGAAAGTTCAGCCCCATAAATATTAATAATGACTGTGGAAGGGTGTCAGGACTTCAGCTGTTTTAGCCTCTACTTTCTTCCTTATAATTTTACAAGTTGCATGACTTTCTAATAAATGAGAATGCATTATTTATGTGTCCAACTTACATATTCAGAGAAGGCCACAAGGCTTTATTTTAATATGGGGGTCAATAACTTTTGCCTACATTCGAGTGCCATTAAAGAGAATTTGCCTGTAAGACAACAGGAGAGAAATGTCTGTGCTTTGAAGGCGGAAGCCCAGCAGGTGAGGAGGCTGGAGTGGGGGCAGAAGGCCGCGCCTCCTGGAGGGTGCGCAGCCCCAGCCTGAAATGGCTTGCTTATGCTCGGAAGGGGTAGAGAGGGTTGGATTTGGGAGGTGGGGGTGAAGACCATGATGATACAATGGTGGTGGTGATGATGGTGGTATGAGAGTGGTGTAGTGGTAATGTTTGTGTTGGTAATGGTGGTGGCAATGACAAGGGTGCTGGTGATAATGACAATGATGACGATAGTGATAGTGGTGATGGTGGTGGTGGTGATGGTGATGGTAGTGATGGTAGTGGTAATGGTGGTGGTGGTGGAGGTGGTGGTGGTGGTGGTGGTGGTGGTG
>NC_022027.1:55613616-55614044 GCF_000317375.1 Microtus ochrogaster | reverse complement strand
GGTGGTGGTGGTGGTGGTGGTGGTAGAGAGGAGGAGGAGCTGCTGGTCCCCTGGGATGGTAGAACCTGGAGCGCAGGAGGATGACTGAGGCAGACTTGAGAACTAGATCTGTGCTGAGACAAACAGAGGGCATAGAACGGGGTTGATTCTGGAAATATTTAAATATTACATTTTCTTTTTTTGCATATATGTTTGTGTGTGTATACATGTGCTCACATGTGTGAGAGTGCCCATGTGTGTGGATGCATAAGCATATGTGTGGGTGTACATGTATGTATGGAGGCCAGAGATCAATCTTAGGGGTCATTCCTCACCACCTTTTTTGAGACAGAGTCTCTTCATTGGTCTGTAGTCTTAATTAAGCTACACAGACTAGACAGCAAGCTCTAAAGATCTGCCTGTCTCTGCCTTCCCCCACACACAGACAC
>NC_022027.1:55603486-55612302 GCF_000317375.1 Microtus ochrogaster | reverse complement strand
ACACACCATAGACACACCACACACACAGACATACACACCACAGACACACCACACATACACACAAATACAGACACAGACACACACCTGAGATTACAAGAACATGTCACCTTACTGTGTGTGTGCACGTGTGTGTGGTGTGTGTGGTGTGTGTGTGTCTGTATATGTGTTGTGTGTGTTTGTGTGTGTGGTGGTGTGTTTGTGTGTGTTTATATATGTAATGTGTGTGTGTCTGTGTGTGTTGTATTGTGTAGTGTGTGTTGGTGTGTTTGGTGTATGTGTTTGTGCATGTGTTGCATGCGTATATGTGGTGTGTATGTCTGTGTGTCTGTGTATGGTGTATGTACATGTGGTGTGTTTGTCTGTGGGTGTGGTGTGTATTGTGGTATGTATGTTTCTGTGTCTGTGTGTATAGTATGTATGTCTATTGTGTCATGTGTATGGTATGTGTGCCTGTGTGTGTAAGTGTGGTATGTCTATGAGTTTGTATGTCTGTGTGTGTTGTATGTGTGTGTGGTGTGTGTATGTGTGGTGTATGTACCTGTGTATGTATCTGTGTGTATGGTGTATAAGTGTGGTGTAGTGTGTGTATGTGTGGTGTGTGTGTATGTATGTGTCTGTGTGTCTGATGTGTATGTCTGTGTGTGGTATGTGTGTCTGTGTGTGTACGTGTGTGTGTGTGTGTGTATGTCTGTGTACGTGTGTGTGTTTGTGTGGTTTCTTGAGAGGCAAACTTGGGTCTTCATATTTACACAGCAAACACCTTATATAGCAATTCTGGAAATATATCTAAGGCCAAGAAAATAGAATTTGCCAATAGAGTCAAGAATGTCTGCGAGATGTTTGCCTGAGCGTCTAGCAGAATGGTGTTCAATTCACTGGGATTGGTACCAGCTCAGAAGACTCAGACTTGGTGGGAAACAAGAGTCTTGGTTGAACCGGTGTTTCAGGCACAGCTGTTCACTGTTCTCCACGGGCATCCTTCAGAGCCACTTCCTCTGTTCTGTGCCTTGGAAGTTGATCGCTGTAACCCT
Source organism: Microtus ochrogaster (assembly GCF_000317375.1). NCBI lineage: Eukaryota > Metazoa > Chordata > Mammalia > Rodentia > Cricetidae > Microtus > Microtus ochrogaster. The sequence continues at coordinate 55,611,271 of NC_022027.1, read as the reverse complement.
CTCCTACCTCCCCCGGCCTCAGCTTCTGCTCAGGCCCATGGAAGCCACTGGAAGAGCAGGGAAGAGAGAGGCTGCTCTGTCTCTGCTGAGGCGTGGTTCATCATCTGCATCTTGAGTTGAAGACGCAGGGATGTTTAGGGGCCTCACTATCCTGGGTATTGATGGAAACTCCTGGCAGCCCATTGGCAGCTGTAAAAACCACTGTAGACCGGGCAGCAGAAATGTGCTCTCTCACAGACCTGAAGTCCACAGAAGTCCAAGGCTATAGTGTTAGCGTAGTTGGGTTCTAAGCGTGGCTCTGTAGCACAGACGTTTCCCAGGCCTCTACATCATGGATGCAAGTTTTTCACTGTGTGTTCAGGTCGTCTTCTCTCTGAAGAACTTCGTCTTACAGGGACGTCTTCAATGCGTTACACCCCTAAACTTAGAGGAAACAAGAACTCCTTCCTCATCCCGCACACCTCACCTTACCATGCTTGTCCTACCCTGCCCTCCCAGCCCAGCACAGTCCTCCAGGGGTCCCTTCATTTAAGCTCTGTAATGGAGACTACATTTTTGTTTCCTGGCCACCTAGACCCGAATAATCACACAGAAACTTTATTCATTACAACACTGTTTGGTCAATGGCTCAGGCATATTTCTAACTAGCTCTTATGACTTAATGCCTTATTTCCTCGGCAGCTGGCTGGCATCTCCTTGATTCCACCTACTCTCTCTATATATCTCCATTCGGATTTCCTGCCTGGATTTACTCTGCTAAGTCATTGGCAGGAACAGCTTTATTCATCAACCAATAAAAAGCAACACATATATAGGATATCTCACATCAAAGATCTCTTTAGCTCCCATTTAGAAGGATAGTTGGTGTTGTGGCTGATTGCTGTAAGATCCAAGTGGCAATAGCGAGCAGACACTTAGTTGAAGCCAGAATTCAGAGGAGGCAAACCAAGGTCTGTTCAGTTGGCTGTGAAGAGGCTAGGATGAAATGAAAGAAAGGGGCACTGATCTTGAAGGAGCTCTACAACTGGATTAGTAGTCTGAGAGTCTAAAAAAAATGAGCCAGGATAGGAATAATAGAGATATTATTTTTTGTTTTTGAGACAGAGTTTCTCTGTGTAGCTCTGGCTGTCCTGGAACGTGTTCTGTAGACCAGGATGACCTCAAACTCAGAGAACTGCTTACTTCTGCCTCTCAAATGCTGGGATTAAATATGTGCACTGCCAGGCCCAGCTCTGAGAAGGACTTTCAACAGAGGTTTCAGTAAAACCAAGCAAACTGTTCATCATGCAGAGAATAATTCCCTTTCCCACCCCCTCGTGTGTGTGTGTGTGTGTGTGTGTGTGTGTGTGTGTGTGTAGAAAAAGAAGAAGGAGGAGGAAGAGCCAAGGGGAAGGAGAGCTTAAAGATCTATGGAAGAGTGAGAACCGTGACTCTGAGCCCAGGCATTTATTGATCCTGAAGGACGACAGGTCTCCCTGTCCAGAGGGTGGAACTGACTTAGGAGGAAGACTCCAGCTCCACAAGACTGTTGGGATGAGTGTGTGCTTCATTAGCAATAGAACCAAGTGGAGAGGAATTGAAATTATCATTGCAGAAAAAGTTTACAATCGTTATTTGTGTTCTATGTTAGCATCTGCGAATTCCAAGTAATGGATGACCTAATTCTACATAAGGAGTTTGTTGGCATTGCCATGCCTGGGTCATGCACATGTGTTATTCCTGACTCTACACATATTAGCATAGTTCTTTTTCTTTATGCCACAACAAATGTTGAAAACATTCCCTAGTTGCTTGTAAATGCCATTTACAGTTCTTATCTTATTTGTTTAGATATACACACATTTGTGGCTATTTCAGCGATAGATGAACAGGGACTTCTGCTTTATCCTATAATCATTTGCAAAATTAATCTAGGCAAAGATTTACCAGGTAAAATGTCCTTTAATTTAGCATCCACAATGGAATCATTAGTATATATTAGTAATTCAAAAGCAAACATAAGCAATGGAATCAGTGTACTAGATATATCAAGGACTCCATTTATTTTTATCCCAAAGGCAAGTTAGAGCGTCTGGACCAATTGCCTCATTTTATGGCTGGAAACACTAAGGCCCAATGTGCTAAGCAATCCACCTGAATCCCCATAAGGAGTCAGAGGACTGGAATCCCAGACACCTGACTCTACAGCTGGGGAGGCTTTGTGCTCTGGGCTGGACATCAGCAGTCTGAAACCAGAACAACCATGTCACAAACACTTGCTATGGCACATAGTTGCAGAAGGCCATTGTCATTCAAGTCTTCAGTGCACTTGGGACATATGCCCCTCCCCCACTGTCTCCGTCTCTCTCTGCATGTTAGTCCCCTTTGCCCTAAACAATTTTGCTTCTATACCATGACACCTATACATATATAAGTTTATCTGTAAAGACAGGGACCCACAAACGGGAGAAAGCATGGGGTATTTGTCTCTCTGAGATGTGCTCAAGTCTCTTGCTACAACTATCTCCAGTTGTATCCATTTTCCAGCAGAAGACGGGACTTCCTTCTTCATGGATGAAAATTTTATTTTTGTATAAACAAAATTTTCTCTTTTCATTCCTTTGTTGCTGGGCATAAAAGCTGTTTTCACAACTTAACTATTGTGAATTGTGTCACAGTGCATACCTCTGTGACATGTTGACTTGGTGTGATTTGAATAAATCCCATGACTGGTATAGCTGGGCTGTATGGTCATATTGCTGGTCTGTTTTTAGTTTCTTGAGGAAACCTCCATACTGATTTCCAAAGTAACTGGTCTGCTTTATATTCCCGCCATCAGGGAACACAGGTTCCTATGTATTATATGTGCACACTCATTGCATGGGTATCTCCTTCCTACGGTCATATTTTAAAAGCCTTTGCTTTACACGGGCTTCCCCTGCCGTGGTGAAGCAGGGGAAGGGAAAAGGGAGGTCTCTGTGAGAGGCTAGCACACCATTAGAAGGATTTTGGTGTCAGACTCAGGACCTTTGGCTCCAAAGACTCTTGTTTCAGCCCTGAGACCTTGGCTACCTGAGAGGCCTTGCTTGAGACCTCCCTGAGGATCAAGCACCGGCTGAAGTCCAAGAACTATTAAGAACTAGTCAAGAAAGGCACCATGGCATGCAAATCTCCATGTCTGCCTTTAAGCTGTGTACCTGTTTGGTTTTATTGAAGCAGGGTCTTGTTTTGAGACAAGCCTGACTTCACAATTGTAATCCTTCTACCTCAGCCTCCCAAGTGCTAGGACTATGGGTGCATGCCACCAAACCCCACCTTTGCTTATGCAGAAGAGTCGGGCCATTTATTCCGGGCTGGCCTGAAATTGCTATCAACTTGTTTTGCTAGGGACCATTAGAACTTTAATTAATTTAATGATAAAAAATAATAGTGATTATGGATTACTATATGCAAGAAAGAGAACCAAGCACTTTATTCAAAATACAGTGTGTGTGTGGTGTATATGGTGTGTGTGGATGTGTGGGTGTGGGCATTAGGGGGCCTATAGCCTGTATAACTCAACCATGTCAGAAACATGAACTTTATGAATTGAAATTTTGCTATAAACCTAATGGGGTAGGTTTAAACATTTAATATGTACTGGCTAAAACCATTGGGCATCAATTTATGAGCGAGCCAGTGCTTGTAAAAATGACTCATCACCTTAGTTAGACTTTCTGCGATCAGGCAATGGGGATGATTAACTAGATAAAATACAGCTCGGACTCCCGCTTGTCATAGGATTCTGCAGACAGCAAGGAGATAAGCCCTGATATGGAGAGGAGTTGGCAGAATTAGTGGGGGAAGCCAGCCTCAAGGCATAGGAAGTAACCAAATTAAACGGGCTGCTTGCAGGCACAAGTCTACTGTGGGCTAATTTGTTTCCTGCGAAAGGGGGAAAAAAAGAACCTCAACTCATTTTTGTGCTCTTAAATTTTAAACAGGCACGGGTGTAATTGCATTTCCCTTCTCTTAAGATTGCTGCTTGGGCAGAGGGGCTTGTGGGAGAGAAAAGGAAGGAGGGAAGGAAGGAAGAGAAGAGGGAGGGAGGGGAAGAGAGAGAGAGAATTGCGTCCCATTGTTTTTCAGGGCTGTTACGAGCTTCCCACTGATGGTCACTATGAGAGGGGTATGTTTCATCTGCCGGTCTCCTATTTGAAATGTCAGCATTGGCTTTTTTTTTTTTTTTTTAAATCTCAACTTCCATTTCCTTTCATCTCTGGCTCTGTATGAGAAGCTGTGGTTTAAAGGCACTTTGGGCCAATTGATTAAACACTGACCTCATTTGCAGGCTCAACCCAGACATGCTGTAGAAAAAGCATGAAGCGTGTTTGCCCGGGCCACGGCTTCATGTCCTCCCTTTTCCTTGCCAGACCTTTGTCTGCTCACCAGAGATTTTCAGAAGGCTCACCACAAGCCCGTCTCTGCGTCAGGCGCTGGGGAAATGAGCGGGATGAGCTCATGATCTGTAGAAAAAGACCAGTAGGTGAAGAGATGCTGTGGTCTTGGCCTTGGAGTCCCGGAGGCAGACATCAGCGGAGGAGCAGAGGGGAGAGCAAGGCTTGGAGTGGCGGGACGTGCCCCTGCAGGCAGGGCTGCCACTGGAGCAGGGACCGGAAAGCAAAGCAGAAGTGAATCCAGCTGAATGAGAGGAGCAGCCCGAGGCTCCAGGTGGTGAACACAGCGCGCCCAGGTCTTACAGCAGAGAGGCTTGGAGACGTGGGGTTTAAGTGCAGGGGAACATGAGTACTGGGGTAGGAAGGGGAGGCGGGGCTAAGGGAGGGAAGGTCGCATGCAGAAGGTTTAGAACAACAGGCCCTTCCCAGCACTCGGGAGGCAGAGGCAGGTGGATCTCTGGGAGTTCGAGGCCAGCCTGGTCTACAAGAGCTAGTTCCGGGACAGGCACCAAAGCTACAGAGAAACCCTGTCTCGAAAAACCAAAAAAAAAAAAAAAAAAAAAAAAAAAAAAGAACAACAGGCCCTAACCAAGTCCGCTGAGTTTGACGTTCAATCTGATTAAAATACGAGGTATTGATAAATTTTGAACAAGGAGACCGAATAATTTGATTTTGCATTGTAGACTTTTATTCCTCCATAAGGTAGAAAATAAAACCACGGCATTTGCAGGAAAATGAACAGGGCTGGAGGTCGTTATGTGAGAAGAGCCGGACTCAAACAATCGTGCTGCACTTCCTCTCACTGGTGGACTCCAGAATCAAACTCTATGTGCGCATGAGCTGGTGGCAGAAGTCAAAGGATGGACCTGGAGAAGAACAGAAGCGAGGAAGAGGAGGAAGAGACAGGAAACTGTGGTCCGTGTGTTGTTGGGATATCCATACAGGAATGCCCCTGCGGGGTTAAAATCCAGAACAATCACCTTCCACAGGCCAGGGTTGGGTTTAACTTTTCCTCCTTCATATGAACATATATGGGCTTGATAACTGGGAGGAAAGATACAGTGGTTTGAATCCTCTTACCAAGTCTAACCTCACATCACCATCACATGCAAACACACGCTGTATAATTTGGCTTTTTCTTCAATCACATTGTTTTTTGGTTCAACCTTCATGGTTTTTGTGCTCACCATCCTCTATGGAGACAGGGACAGATCCTGAGTGTAGGGGTTCAGCCCTAGTGGCGGGCAGCCTTCTCCTCTTGTTCCTCCCACTCCTCCCCGAAGTGACAAGCACCCAGCCAGTGAACACTCGTCCCTGGTGAGGGATGAGTACGAAGAATGAGGAACAGCACCAGCTCCCACGGAGAGCACATCACTCCCATCCTGAGCTCTCACAGATGAGACTTGAAAACAGGAGCGTTTGTCAGTGGTTCCCTTCCAGGGTGTCAGGGCTGAGGGCTGCAGCGTTGCTCGGCTACCCTGCTAGCTGGCAACTCGGCAGGAGAAGAACGACCATGGCCTCAGACAATCACGGCTTTGGAAACTGGTGCTCCGCCAAGGGGATAAAACCGAGAAACTTCATGACGAGCTTCAGGAATATGTTTACGCACAAGCATCATCTTTCAGGTTGTTTGCAGTTCGAACAACAGAGGCTGGGCTTCAGCTGAACACAAAGGCTAGCCAGCATCTTTTGACATGTAACGCTGGGGAGCCCTACATCCTGAGGTCCCTGCGGTTCGTAAGACTGGCAGAGTCACCTGCCTGACCTGGTGGCTGGGAATTCCCACCCTGAAGGGCCCCTTCACTTAACCAGTCTGGTCTTTGGCACTTGGACAATTCTATAGTTATTTAAGTGCAGTACTGATCTTAGATTTTTGGAGTTGGGGTGATAATCTTATGCCGGTGCATATATCCAGTGACATTTCTGAACAAAGGGCTCAAGCCCTGTGTAGAAATCATTGCTCTCCCTACAATGACAGACATGGGCAGGCAGTTCCTGCCGTCAGTTGTCTCCTTTGGAACAGATTAATAACTAGCAATGATGGCCCCGGCCGTCTCCAAAGGAGACTTTTGTATTTGCTCACTTGATGCGTAGGTAGTGTTTCACAGAAAAATCTATTCACTGTTTAAAAACACGTTTAAGGGTAGAGCGCATAATGAAGAAATAAGTAAGCACAAAGTGATGAGTTTGTGACTAACCAGTCTACCGGGCTCTTCCCCCTGGATTCTTGAACACAAAGAAAGCATTGTGATTGCAGCCATTACCGAGCTCCCCGGCTCTGCAGTACTCAAGGGAAGTGGCTATAGATTGCAGCCGAAAAGTCCATCAAGCAGAACACGTGTGACCCCACTGTTTCTAGAAAAGAATGCTTTGGGACACTTCAGCTGAACAGACAGATTTTCCAAATGTTTTAAATCAGCTTTGAGACAAAAAAAAAAAAGAAGATGTAAGAAATGGGTCTGGCCTGTACGCTCAACCACGCTGCGCCCATTTCTCTGGAATGCACGCATCAGGAGTTTTCATGTGGATGGGGGACCTGACGAGGCAGGAGCAGGCTGGAGCAGCCCACCACAACAATTAAGAAGCAATTGAAGAAAGACGAGCAAGAAAAGATGGCCCCGCACTCGTACAACAGCTCAGGGGCTTTTCATTTTGGGGCATAAAGACAGAACAGAGAATGTTGTTTTCTTTTTAAAGCCCTTTTAAAAATGGTAACTGCGTCCCACTCTTGTAGATGTATTACTTATGACATCCCGGTTTTCATCCGTTCATGATTTTACATTAGCCTTAAATCTCTGCAGCTCGAATCTCACGGCTGAGTTAGCCAGAGCCCATAAAATATTGAAGCCTTTAGAGCAGCAGCCAGCCAGGTTGAGAGAAGTTCATGTCCAAAGCTGAGCTTTAGATTCTGAGACATCCCAATTGGAGTGTAGTACAGAAAAAAGTGCTGATAAAATTTTCATAAAAATGAGCTGAGGATATTGCTAGCATGCTTCTCAGCATCTATATGAAAACTTAATCTGAGCTAATGGAAAGGATATGAAAGCCTTTCTCAATTCAAACACAGTCGATGCATGATTCATAAATTATTGTCAGAGAAGCGATTCAGCGCCCAGATTTATTCTCTTTCGGGTGGAAACAAGCAGGGGAAAACTGGGTCTTTTTGACCTTTAGTGCCAGGAAATTTTACAGTAGAGCTGTCAATATAACCAAGTAAACTGGTCATTTCTCCAAACGGCAGCACGACACCCACACGAACCCCACACCAGCTAATATTAACTTGGCCTGCTGGTTTGCCAATGGCGTGTTCAGAGAAGCAAGCAGAAAACGCCTGGGTTTATCTTGCCACAGAGAACTGAGGGGACCATGC
>NC_022027.1:55602250-55602902 GCF_000317375.1 Microtus ochrogaster | reverse complement strand
GGGACCAACTCTGTGTCCACGCCCCTCTCATTATCCACGGGACCATCTCTGCATCCATCCCCTGTCACTATCCACGGGACCATCTCTGCGTCCACGCCCCTCTCATTATCCACGGGACCATCTCTGCATTCACACCCTGTCACTATCCACAGGACCATCTCTGCGTCCACACCCTGTCACTATCCACGGGACCATCTCTGCATCCACGCCCCTCTCATTATCCACGGGACCATCTCTGCATTCACACCCTGTCACTATCCACAGGACCATCTCTGCGTCCACACCCTGTCACTCTCCACGGGGCCATCTCTGCGTCCATCCCCTGTCACTATCCACGGGACCATCTCTGCGTCCACACCCTGTCACTATCCACGGGGCCATCTCTGCGTCCATCCCCTCTCATTATCCACGGGACCATCTCTGCGTCCACACCCTGTCACTATCCACGGGGCCATCTCTCCATCCATCCCCTGTCACTATCCACGGGACCATCTCTGTGCCCACACCCTGTCACTCTCCACGGGGCCATCTCTGCATCCATGCCCTGTCATTATCCACGGGACCATCTCTGCGTCCACACCCTGTCACTATCCACGGGACCATCTCTGCGTCCACACCCCTCTCATTATCCACGGGACCATCTCTGCATCCA
>NC_022027.1:55592918-55601792 GCF_000317375.1 Microtus ochrogaster | reverse complement strand
GTGAAACCTACACAATGTAGTCTTACTTTTACACCCTTTGATGGTGACAACAATACAGCTGTGCATCACTCGACCAATCAGGAATCACTCATTCACTATGCATCACTCGACCAATCAATCAGGAATCACTCATTCACTGTCATCACTCGACCAATCAGGAACCACTCATTCACTGTCAGGAGACTGACTTGCTTGCCTGCTATAAATACCGCCAGTGGCGGCTCAGTTTTCAAAATTAAGAAGAGTCGGAATGTGTAGTAGACTATAAAAGCAAAAGTGCTACATGGAAATTATAGACACAGTTCAGATTAATATAAAAGGTCATAACACACGCAGCAGTATGGAGCTTAGCCAAGCCTGCACATCAGAAGCACGTGAGACATGTCCTTTTAGTCCTGTATTCATCTAGTAGACAGTTTGACCCCATCCAAAAGGCTAAGCAGTATAGAGAATCTAAGGACAGAAATGTAAATGGCGTGTGCTGATGGTCTATGCAGCTGAGACACTGGACTTCAAACTGGAAACGCTCCTAAAGGTTACTTGGATCTTCCAGGCCTGCGTCCCACCACGGAGTGCTCAGCTAACCTGGTAGCACAGGTCTAGTGAGGATCTTCGTTCCCAGTTAGCGGCGGCATGTACTTAGCCAGTGCCACGCTGGAGACCACGTGAGTGGTGGTTCCTTGCCTCACTAAGCCTCACTTGTGACCCACATCTGCTAAGAAATGGCTGGGCCTCCTCAGAACAGTTCCTGTTCCTGGGCTGTGCTGTTGCACCAACCCTTGCTCAGAGCTAGTTTCTTCGCTTGTGGGGACTGTTTCGTGTCTGTGGCCTTCTCCTTCTCCAGTGTATCTTCCATTCTGTCACCATGGCTTCTTTCCAAGAGATCAGACCGTATCACCTATGTGCTCTAAAAGTCTTCTGTGGACCCTGATTTTTCACAGAAATACATTCAAACTCACCAGAGTCTCTGTGTAGGCTTCACCATGCTCCCCTGGGAGGCATTCTCCAGGCCAGCCTCCCGTCAGCCATGCTCTAGTTTAGAGCATGCATATTCAACGCTCCAACCCTGGCTGTACATTTTGATCAAACACCAAAGATTGAGCCCAATCCAAGATGAGCTGATTGAGAATGCGGGGTAGCATGCAGTCATGGGGACACTTTGAAAGGTCTCTGAGATGAGTCTAGCACAGATCCAGAACTGGAATGGTTATCTTAGGAGCCCTAAGTCCCTTCCTATTCTTTGAATATTCATGAACCATAATATAACTTCAAATCCCAGTCCTTTCCCCTCAGTCTAGAACAAAGGCAGGTATTAATATTTCAAGTGCTGTTTTCAGGGTAATCAGAAGGTTGAGGGGGCTTACAAGTTTTGTTCAAAAGAAAGGGAGTAAGGTAACCATGGTCCAAGTGAGAGAAGGGATTTTAGTGGGTGGGAGAGACAGGGACTATTATTTGGTGGGCCTTAAGACATGGGCTCTATTGATGCAAAAATCTTACCTGTTTTGGTTCATGATATAATGTCAGCCCAGAAAATAGTTCTAGGCAATAGGAGTTTTTTGGCAAATATTTTCCGAGAGGAAGAGATGACCTAGAGTTTTTGGTTGTACCATGAGCTCAGCCTGGCACTCGAGTCCACTAAAACTTCACATTCTAAATCTACGGCTTAAAGTGTGGGCACCACCATGGACTCCTGCTACTTGCACACACGTCAACCCGTTACCAGAGCAGGACTGGACCATCGTTTTCTTTCTGGGAGAACAGTGTGTAGGTGTCCCAGTGCTGCTAGCCATCAGCAGTTTATGAGGCACATTGGGTGTTGAAGGGTAAATAGACTATTACTTGCAGTGAACCTCAAGGGAGAATTGGTGTGGGAGAATGGCCTGTATTCTGTCAATTTTAAATAAATGCTGACTGGCCAGTAGCCAGGCAGGAAGTAGAGGTAGAGGCAGGTCAAGGAGAACAGGAGAATGCTGGGAAGAGGAAAGCCCATTCCTCTGCAGTCCTGGCCAAGACACAGAAGAAGCAAGATGTGAGTGCCTCGCTGAAAAAGGTACTGAGCCATGTGGCTAACATAGATGTGAATAATGGGCTAATATAAGTTATAAGAGTTAATAAGAAGCCTGAGCTAATGGGCCAATCTGTTTATAGTTAATGTAGACCTCTGCGTGATTTCTTTTGGGACTTAACAACTGTGGGAACTGGGCAGGACAAAAACTCAGACAACAGAGTATAAGATCTGGACTCCCCAGAAGAGCTTAGAATCTCTCTTGGGACAAACCTCATTGTGGGAACCCAGAAGGCAATCTACTGTTAAGTTGATGTGCATTGTTATATGAAGAATTTAGTCAAAAGGTAAATGTCCTATTCTCTTGATGAAGGAAAGCAAACCTCGTGTTCCCCGTGTATGCATGTTTAAATGACAAGCACTGTAATCCTAAAAGACAGGAAGCTTTAGTCAACAGAATCAGAATTTCCTTCTGTGTCCTGGAAATGTTCTATGAACACTCTGTTCCAGAGACATGCCACCCGGCCGTGTGTTCTAAGGGCTGTAGAGATATCTGTGTAATCAGAGTAGCTGTTATCTGTGTTTTCACACTCTGGGGGAGGGTGTTCTGAGACAAGGCACAAATGCGCACTGCCTGAACTTGACCTCTTCTGTGGCGTGTCCCCCGTAGCTCTGATGGAAATCAGCTCTTACCCGTCACTGGGCTCCAAGCTAGCCCTCTTCCCAGTCACTGGGCTCCAGGCTAGCCCTCTTCCCAGTCACTGGGCTCCAGGCTAGTCCCCTTCCCGGTGCTCCCTACAGCCTGGAGGCTTCAGAGACTGGAAGAATGTAGAGCCTGTTCCTAGCCCCAAGGATAGGAGTCAAGCCGGCCGGCATTAAAGCCACATGGCACTGAGGCCAACTCTGACCTTGAGAATGCTCTCCTTCGGGGACTGTTCTGAGTAGGATGATGTACATTGTATATATACTGTGTGTATCAGCTCAGGGATTCAGTCCACGAACCAGTGTGTCGTTTAGATCAGACCTAGGGGAAGAAAGCAGGTTCTTCTAATTAGCTTTTCAAAATCACTCCAATCAGAAGGCTGAGATCAGAAACAGGAGGTAGGAGCCTGTCTCCCTGTAAACGGGGCATTTCAAAAACACTCGTGATTGCCCAGCCTCAATAGGGAGACTCTTTCAAGGGCTGCCGTAGATACAGTTCCACGGTACGGGTTTAACATTGGTCTTTGTGCTGCAAGACTAAAGCAGATTTTCCTACTGATGCCCCCTTCCCATACAGATGCATGATTGCATTACCAACATTTGCCAAACTTCTTAACAGAGGTACTGATTAAGGTTGTTGGTTTATTTTTTTCAGAAATCAGCTGAAATCAGTTTCTTACCTAAAGGAAATAAATATAAAAGTAAAATCCCTGGGAAGCAGGGTCTTCCGACTCTCAGCTTCCTTCTGCAGTGGCCGCATCTTACGTGAATCTTGGGCTATCTGGTCTGGGGTGTCTGCCACGTATAAACCAGGTTATACAAGAGCTTTGTTTTTAATTGCTTGAGCAGTAGCGAGAAGAGGAAGCAAGGAATACAGTTACAGCAGCCACGTTAGCATACATAAATGGCGTGGTTATGTGGGAGGTTATACTCAGCCATGTGACGGGAGCTGAGGCAGCCCAGCGTGGACAGGGAGCAATTTCCTGCCCTGCAAACAGCACTCCAGGAGCTGCCGTCCGTCTTCCTGCGGGTTGCTCTGTCAAAGTCTGCCCGGAGCACAGGTGTTCGGGGACCCACCAGGCCATAAGTGTCCAGCTGAAAACCGGGGAGACATCTCGCAGCCCTAGGAGTTCACTCTTTCATTTGCAATGATTTACCTCAGAATGCTCCTTCAGGGAATTTCTGCCTTCCCGTGCTTTGCGTTCCTCTCTCCTCTCCTGTCATCTTTAAAAATCCATTAAAGACCACGCAGGTTCTTTTCTGCAGGCTCAAAGCCTGAGTTTCTACAGCTTAACAGAATGCACGCTTTGTGTGCTGATGCTCTGTGCTCCTTTGTGCTCTTAAGGCTTGGTAGCTATAAAGACCGTTAATCAGAGGTGCCGACCACAGGTCAAGAAAGCACGAGATGGCTAGAATTCTCCGGGAAGTCAACATCTTCCTTCCTGGGGATCTAAAATGGCCACCTGGCGCACGGTCCAGGGTAGAAACGTTCACCGCGGCTTATCAGAAGGTGAAGCAGAATTAAAAAATGCTTTCCTACCTCTGTCTCCCCCTAATTATTGCTTTCAAAGTCTTCCCACCGCCAAGGTTAAGTGTTCATTGTCAACACCACTAAAGGCTTTGGGAAGAGAACTCCGATTTTAATTTGTTTACAAATCCAGTTTCCAAGGGTGCCCCTTCCCCAGCCAAGCAGAGTCTGTCTCTTGTGAAATTTGTCTTTCCTCGCACTGAGTCCTCTGTCTACCGCCTTCCACAAGGCTCGTTCCTAGTCTAATATGCATGCAGCCTTCTCCACAATACGGGAAGATTATATCCAAATGCCACCTCACCGATCAGATCATATTAATTCAGATTTGTCTATCCTTTCGTGTGGTGGCTGCCTTGCCTTAGGTATTATCATAACAATACCTCACCTGTCACATCCACCAGCACTTCCTCACCTGGAAAATTGCTCTAATACCGCCTACGTTCTCACGGACTGCCTTTATTTCTGCTTACTTATTTATCTACCTATCTATTTACTGCACAAGCTTGCCTACTACAGTACAATAATTGCACTTTTATTGGCAGCCCCACATATATTTTTATTACAATTTATATCTAGTTGAGTGGTTGTCACACGTCGGTTTGTGTGGCAGACCGAATCACTCAAAGCCAGCTTCTCTTTACTTCTCTCATCTGTAAAACATTGTGTTCTCGTCCCCATCTCTGTCAGCCTCTGTTTGGGCAGCGTCAGTAAGTAATATTTTGAGATGGTCTTACTTCTATGGGGATTTTAATATTACAGAATGCCATGTGGGTCTGTGAAATAATGCCTAGATGTCATGGGCTGGGAATCTGAGCTCAGTGTTTCATGTCCGGTGACAGAATCTGAGAGTACATATTCAAAACAAAACACAGTTTCTTCAAAACACTTTTGTTCTTCCAGCAAACTCTAAATGTCAAATAGGAATTTTTGCTTTTCCAACAATATAGAATCTCTATATTTGTCCAATTCTTTTTCTAACTTCGAAAGCTGCTTGAGTAGTTTTCAAGTACCCATGGCTGCACGTCCCTGGGTCTTGGGGTTGAGCCTCTTGCTCTAGGAGGGCATGTTGAATTAGAAGGAGGCCACCGTTAAGTGGTAGGCAATGAGAATAAATGCTACATTGAGATAAAGCCTGCACTGCCCTGCCATGCAGGCTGCGGTCCCTGGGGGAGAGGAAGTTACAGAGAACAAATACCACCTTACTGCCTCAGAAGCTGTCACCAACATCTTTGCATAATTAAACTGGACATGTTTTAGAAAAATGAAAAGACAAAGCTACATTGTTCAGCTGCAGACAGCCCTCGATGGCATTGTCGATCACGGGGATCCAAGCTCCGCATATTAATTGCGGGAAGGTGCTAATTTGAGTGCTTTTAGCTCTCTTCACAAGCCTGTCTGCATGCTTTGTTCCACCTGGACCTGTTTGGAGGTTTGTCAAAAAAACCTAACAAGCAGAAAAATATTGCATTTGAAAACACACATGCATGTTTAATTAAGCCAGAGCCACGGAATAGCCCTCGATGTATTTCGCTGTTGCGGTTTAGGCGCCATCCGAGTATCAAGCATTATCACCTTTTGAAGTATCGCCGAATCTTTAATATTTAAAGCACAAAGCAGACTGTAATAAAAAATTCTAGCAGACCCTAGAAGATTAAAGACACATTATAAATGTGACAATTCGTAAATGAACACCAGTATTAAAGGGTCCTCCTGATATTTCACAGCAGATCTTTCAGGTGTACACTAAATTATGAATACAATTAAATAGCTGGAATTATTCTCCGAGAGTGGACAGCACATTTAAATGCCTGCGATGTTTGTGACTGGCTACAGAACAGAAGTTCATAGCAATGCAGCCTGAGTGAGCTAAACTTCCTACCAGGTGTCAACCAAAGCTTGTTTTTACAATTTTTGAGACAGGGTTCCAGGTAGTCCAGGCTGGCCTCAAAGTCACTATGTCGCCAAGGATGACCTTGAACTCCTGATCCTCCTACTTCTGTCTCTTTGGTGCTGGGATTATAGTTGTGCACCGCTATGCCCAGTTTCTCAACCAAAGCTCTTTGACGTCTATGCAAACATCACTCACTCCGTGTGAAGGGTGTCCTGTAGGAGCCTAAGATGACTCCGCCCACATTAGGTGTGCGTGAGTTAACTGAACGCGAGGGAGCTGCCAAAGGATTAACCAGATCTGTGACTGATGCCCACGTCATGTGTCCTAGGTGCCTCATTTGTAATCCTAGTTCAACAAAGAGTCTGCGGTTTGCACATTTGGGGGAATTTAATCTGATCAAATGCTGGCAATGCCTGGCACAGGTCAAGTTCAAAGGAAATACTTTGGACATGAAAAGGCTAATCAGTGAAATATAAATATACATCCATAAATCTATTCTTATACTTAAAGGTCTTCATTAAGTGAGGTTTTCTGTAAACTAAATTTAGCATGGTAGTGTCAGATCCATAAACGAGAGGGGAAAATAGGTTTGTTTTGCTTCTGAGCAAGAAGATGTGTCTTGCTGTGTTTTGGGTTATTGTTGTTTGTTATTTTCTTACTTTACATATGGCCATTAATAAAACCACCTAGCCAAATGATGGAAGGGCTTATTAGCTCACAGTTCCAAGGTGACAGAGTCTATGGAGTCCAGGCAGATGTGGGGGAAGCAGTGTGAGGCCGGCTGGACTCACTGCAGAGCCAATCAGGAAGCCAAGAGAAGTGAGCCCAGGATCTAGCCCTTCCCCTAGCAAATCTCCACCTCCTATATGTCTTGCCACCTTGCCAAACATCGGTACCAGTTGAGGGACCACATGTTCAAACACAGGCACGTGTGTGTGACATTGGCACCTATACTGTAACCATTTTCAGCTGTGTCTTTGCTGGGGGCGGTGGTACGGGCATTTGACTAAGCTAAGCTCCTAAGAAATTCGGCTCGAGTTGATATCTCTCAACCTTAAATTTCACATCTACCAAATGGGGTAAATAATCTTTTTGCTTTTGTTGTTGTTGCTGCTAGAATTAAATGAAAGAATGAATGGCAGACCTTTGCTTATAGGAAACACAAGGGAATTGCTTAGTCCACAGTACCAACTAGAGAAGACAGTGTCAGAGCACAGAGTCCAGCCCAGACTACATGGTTTTATGTTCTGTCTGTGTCCCAACCAGTTGACCTGGGGTGTGTTAACTGACCCATCCATACCTCAGTTTCCCTCTCTACAAAATGAAGGTGATAACAGAACTTGGCCCACAGAGCTGTTATGAAGACTGATAGCCTATTATCTTTCAAATACTAGGAAATTGGTATGTACATAGCAAACAGCACTGGGAGCATGGACTCAACAGGCCATGCCTGCGAGAGAACACTTCTCGGCTGTGAGCCTTGTAATGGCTGCAACTTTGTGAGTCAGACAGACATATTCAGAAGTCTGGGAATATGTACTGGTGCATTAGAAATTTCCTAGACATCAATGGGTTATGCAGGTATTATTCCCCAACACTCATTCATGGGACATGTGTTCCAGGAGCCCCAACAAGTGTCTGAAATCTCAGGTAGCGCTAAGCCAGGCAGCCCAGTTTCAAAAACCACTGTGTTAAAAGAGCCTGTGACTTCTGAGGCTGAGTTTCTAGATAAGGCCTCTAGGCTTACAATGGAGTCTCCAAAATCTTAAGCACCCATACCGCCACAGGGAAACTTGTCTTGTTGTCTAAACAATTGGGTTTCTCAGCTGATGACCTGGTAGAAGCTGGTGGTAAACACATCTTCACTGCTCTGGCGAGGCCTGAAGCTTCTCCTGGCCACCATTAGATACCCTGCTAATTGCAAACCTTTCGTGTTGCCAGGGCTCACAAAGTCCTCATTCTATCTCCTTATCCTTCTTAAAATCTTGTAGTAAGTACAGATACCAGGAAATGAAATGATTCCTTGCCAGGAGAGGGGAGCCGGGGGGGGGGGGGGGGGCAATAGAGGGGAGATCAGCAAGGTCCAAGTGACCTGATCAGGAAAAGGGAAAAGGGAAAGTTCTTAGGGAGGGAAAGAGAGGTAAATACTGAAAGTGGAGGGGTAAAACAATAGTAAGGATGTCTGAAAAATCATGCTATTAACTACTCATTGTAAAAAAAAGTTTGCAACATACACAATTCAGTATATAAATATACATACTAAGTTTTAATGACCTCTTCTCATCTGGGCTGCAATGCTCCCTCCAGGAGCCAAGATTGCTTAACAAAAAAGTCCACTACCAGACATGAGAATCTCTCTTTCGAGGGGTTGGCCAGGACTGTCCAAGCAACTCCCCAAACATATAGCCTATTTCTGCTGCCCTTGGTTGTCCCACAGAGATGGAAGGTAAGTCTTTATTGCGGAAGACACCACACTCTTCAGAAAAGTGCTGAGAGACCCCTGAGCAGTACCAGACATGGGTGTCCCTTCCCTGAGAACGAGCTCACATGGTAGCATGCAAGCTTCCAAAGGAGGAAAACAACCAGTAGTCCTGCCCTGCTAGGATACCTATGAACCACATCAGTGACCAGCACGCGTGTGGCAGGGGCACATACACCTATGAATCACACCAATGACCAGCACGGGTGTGGCAGGGGCACACACACCTATGAATCACACCAATGACCAGCACGGGTGTGGCAGGGGCA
>NC_022027.1:55579707-55592813 GCF_000317375.1 Microtus ochrogaster | reverse complement strand
GGTGTGGCAGGGGCACACAAACCTATGGACCACATCAGTGACCATCATGGGTGTAGAACTGCACACACACCTTGGTGGTAACCCAACAGCTCTCTAATTGAACTGAAGACTCATTCAACAAGAGGTAAACCATTTGTGGTGTTAGAAATGAGGCTAATAAAATTGTACTCATTGGAGGTCTACAATGTACAACCACTAATTTACTAACCCGGCATACTTTCTAACGACACTCAAATATTCATCCTCACGCACACAGATAAGTGTAGTCTTCAGCCTTCACCAAGGAAACGTCTCTTCGCAATAGAGACAACTACAGAAAGCCACAACCACTTAAAATACAGATTTGAGGAGCCCAGTTCCAAAGGACACATTTTTGAAACATTCCTGAGTCTAAGGCCTAGGAAACATTTCAGAAGAGGGAGCAGAAGAAGTGTAAGAGCCAAAGAATCAAGCTTCCAAAGGAGGAAAGCAACCAGTAGTCCCGCCCTGCTAGGATACCTATGAACCACATCAGTGACCAGCACGTGTGCAGCTGGAGGTAGGCATCAACCCTACACAAAGAGCTGCAGGCAACTGAGGAGAGCTGGAAGAGGTGGTCTTCCTCAGGGAAGAGCATACCAACCGGCTGTCCAGTGACACATTGTCAATCCTGAAAAGACGCAAGAGACACTATATGGATCGAACAGGTTATATTTAGTTATCTATATACAGCTCTTGTCATACAGGTCTTCCACTTGTTTGGTTAGAGTTACCCTAAGATATTTTATGTTATTTTTGGCTATTGTGAGGGGTGATATTTCTCTGATTTCTTTCTCAGCCCATTTATCATCTGTGTACAGGAGGGCTACTGATTTCTTTGAGTTAATCTTGTATCCTGCTACATTACTGGAGGTGTTTATGAGTTGTAGGAGTTTCCTGGTAGAATTTTTAGGGTTGCTAATGTATAGTATCATATCATCAGCAAATAGTGAGAGTTTGACTTTATTTCTGATTTGTATCCCCTTGATCTCCTTTTGTTGTCTTATTGCTCTAGCTAGAACTTCAAGTACTATACTGAATAGATATGGAGAGAGTGAACAACCTTGTCTTATTCCTGATTTCAGTGGGATTGTTTTGAGTTTCTCTTCATTTAGTTTGATTTTGGCTCTTGGCTTGCTGTATATTGCCTTTATTATGTTTGGGCATATTCCTTGTATTCCTGCTCCAAGACCTTTATTATGAAGGGATGTTGAATTTTGTCAAAGGCTTTTTCAGCATCAAATGAGATGATCATGTATTTTTTTTTTCAGTTTGTTTATATGGTAGACTACATTGATAGATTTTCGTGTGTTGAATCATCCCTGCATTTCTAGAATGAAACCTACTTGGTCATGGTGGATGATTTTTCTGATGTATTCTTAGATTCGGTTTGCAGGATTTTATTGACTATTTTTGCATCAGTGTTCATGAATGGGAACGACTCTGAGATTCCGTCTTACACCTGTCAGAATGGCTGAAATCAAAAGCACTGATGACAACTTATGCTGGAGAGATTGTAGTGTAAGGAGAACACTCCTCCATTGCTGGTAGGAGTGCAAACTCATACAGCCACTTTGGATATTAGTAAGGGGATTTATCAGAAAATTAGGAAACAACCTTCCTCAGGACCCTGCAATACCACAGTTAGGTTTGTACTCAAAGGATGCTCAATCATACCACAAGGGCATGTTTTCAACTATGCTCATAGCAACATTATCTGTAATACTCAGAACCTGGAAACTACCTTGGTGCCCCTCAAATGAAGAATGGATAAAGAAAATGTGGTACATTTACACAATGGAGTACTACATCGAGGTAAAAAAAACCTAATGGCATTTTGAAATTTGCAGGTAAATGGATGGATCTAGAAAAAAACATATTGAGTGAGATAACCCAGACCCAGAAAGACAAATATAATATGTACTCACTCATAAGTGGCTTTTAGCATAAAACAAATGAAAACTTACAGTTCACAATCCCAGAGAACCTAGACAACAAAGAGGACCCTAAGAGAGACATACATGGATCTACATAGGAAGGAGAAAAAGACAGGAACTCTGGAGTAAATTGGAAGCACGGGGGTCATGGGAGAGGGCAGAAGGAGAGGGGAAGAGGGAAGGGAAGTGTATATGTATATCTCAATAAAAAGAATATATATATGTACAAACATTATATATGTACATATCCAAATATGCATGCAATAACAATTAATTATAGACAAGATCACAAATTTAAAGGAGAGTGGGGAGGAGTTATGGAACAGTTTTGAGGGAGGAAAGGGAAGGGGAAATGTTGCAACTGAATCATAATCTTAAGATTAAATTTAAAGCCGGGCGATGGTGGCGTACGCCTTTAATCCCAGCACTCGGGAGGCAGAGGCAGGCGGATCTCTGTGAGTTCGAGACCAGCCTGGTCTACAGAGCTAGTTCCAGGACAGGCTCCAAAAAAACCACAGAGAAACCCTGTCTCGAAAAACCAAAAAAAAAAAAAATAATAATAATAATAAAAAAATAAAATAAGATTAAATTTAAAAACTTGATAGATTCTTGCTATCACCATTTTACTCTTAAGGAAGCTAAGGCATAAAACAGTTATTTGAGTTTTCTCATGTCTCAGAACCAGTCAAGGGGCAAGGATGGGTCTCCACTCAGAAAGTTTATACACACAGTTCAGAGTCTGTAGTGAGGTGAGATTTTGCTTTCCCGTGTGTGTGTGTGTGCGTGTGTGTGTGTGTGTGTGTGTGTGTGTGTGGTGTTTACTTCAAACTCACCTTAAGAAGCAGAACATAAGAGGATCCCTTCCCTGAAAGTGTCTAGGGCTTCCTTTTCTGAGTTTCACTGTTGCTGGAGTCATTCTGACAGACTCAGCCTCCACATGCAAAAACAATCAAGGAGTTTCAATACTAAGCTGGAGATGACATCCCAAACCAACTGGTTCCAAGAAATAAGAAGCCTGTGCAGCAAACACCACAAAATGACTAGGTGATGGTTTTCAGTTGGGCAATAGGTAGATTAGCTGGCAAAATGCCAAGGAAGTTTCTCCAATAAGCCAAGGGAAAAAAAATGTCTCAAACCAGCACAGTAATTCATCAGTACGTGTCTGAGGTGGTTTGTTATGCAGCAATAGCTTACGGTTATACATCAAGTGAATTTTGGTAAAGAATAGCCAAGTGTGAATGAAGCATTGGATGGAATAGTGTAGCTAATCTTGAAGAACTTCTCAGGCCTCTCTAGGGATCTGATACAAAAAGATGGCTGGTAATGACCGTGACTGAAACTAACGCTGGAGGTGTGCTCGCTGCAGTGCTTGCTGCTGTACCTCGAAGCTCCAGCTAACGCACCAACACATCAGTATGCCAATGAGTAAGGATTAATTCCCCATTACTTAGTCACTTATTGACTCAAAATACTTTTATTTTCTCTTGAGCGTTGTTTCTAGGAAACTGCTTTTATTGTACACAAATAAAATCATTTCAACAAGCTTTTAACGAGCGTTAATTATACAACAGATACGGAACTCATTACTGTGCTGTAGTTGAACAAGGGGAAAGAGACAAGAAAGGTGAGAGAGATGGCTCAGCTGAGAAACAGCAGGCAGTCAGCGAGAAGTTCTGGACACAGAGCTCATGGCACTGGGAAAGCAGTTACCCGAGACTGACTCTTAGTTCCGCTGCTGGTGTGCTAAGCCTACCAACAATAATCGGTATCATTGTATGTTATTCCAACATGCCAAATAGTATGCCAACTATTTGAAGATGTACCTCCTCATTTAAATTTTACAGCTATCCTATACACCATAATCATTCCAATTATACAAAGGGGAGTGTTCAGGCTCTAAGGAGAAATGTTAATTGCCCAGTGTCTCAGAGCTAATCAGTGGCAAAGCCATGATTGGAACCCAGTTCTGTCTCACTCTTCAGCCAGATCTTTTATCTACTGATAACGAAGCAACTTGGAACAAATCACTATTTCTAGGATTTAGTTTATTCAAGATTAAAACAAGAAATTCAAGTGAGATAACCTTTATATTCCTTTCATACCTGGTATTTTATGATTCAAACATTGTACGTTATCTGTAATATCTACTTAGCAAATAGTTTGAAAGATCTTGGCTAAACATTGTGGCGGGTTTAAGCCACTTACAACAGAAAAACACTCCCCACGTAGAAATCTCTAAGACCTTCTAAGAATCCTGTGGCTTCTTCTGACCTTCAGGATTCAGATCTAGAGTCCCCCCTCATATCATTTCCCTCTGTGCTCCTTCTTTTCTGTGTTGAAGAAAAAGGAAAACCATGTTTTGGGGGAATTAGAAGAGGGAACTTGAAAATATACACGACTTTCAATTTGATTGCAGGAACTTTGTAAACTTAGAAAATATTTTCAAATAGAGAAAGAACCCATCTGTGATGTGGGAGTGTCATATATCAATCTGTTGATTTCATTGGTTGAGTAATAAACAAACTGCTTGGGCTCATAGTTTAGAACATAGGTGGGTGGAGTAAACAGAGCAGAATGCTGGGAGGAAGAGGAAGTGAGGTAAGACACCTCAGAGAGAGACGCCATGCTCGCTCCTGGGCAGATGCGGAGATAGCTCTGCTCTCTGAGGCACACTCGATGAAGCTCCAACCCAGGATGGACGTAGACTAGAATCTTCCCGGTAAGACCGGTGCTCACAGATTATTAGAGATGGGTTGATCGGGATATCAGAATTAGCCAGTAAGGGCTAGAGCTAAAGGGCCAAGCAGTGTTTAAAAGAATACAGTGTCCGTGTAATTATTTCGGGTAAAGCTAGCTGGGTGGCGGGAAGCAGCCTGCCGCTGTTATTACTACACATCTGCCAAAGAACACCGTCATGCTAAGCAGTTCATGTTGCTATCATGGATGTGTGTGTATGTGTGTGTGTGTGTGTGTGTGTGTGTGTGTGTAATATCTACCTAGTTCTACAATTACACTGCCTCACAAAACAGCACATTAAGAACTTCCAAGTAATGTGGGAAACCAGCCATTACCAGTTTTTCTCTCTTCTCTTCTGATATACGATAAAATGACAACAGAAACACATAAAAACTACAAAAGTGTGGTGAATGGAAAAGAAAATAAAAAAGAATAAGAGTTTAAAATGCATTTTAAAGTAATGACAACCGGCATGATGTGCTGTCTTGGTAGAAGAAAGGAAGCTACAACCTAAAACCTGAACAAAGGGAACCGCGGGAAGCAAGCTAGCTCTCCCTGTGGGCCTTGCAAGTACTCAGCCATCTCCTAACAAAAAGTGTGTGTCCCAAATGTGGTGTGGGAGGGAAGCGGCCGACATTGGGGTGATGAGTATGAAGCCCTCACCTAGTGTCATTAGACCCATTGATTCTCTTCTTGCCTAGTGCCAGACAACACCCTTTCATGGATGAGATCAAAGCGGTGTTTCCTAGGTAAACGGTGGGAAGGAGCTCTGAGTTTGGAGATGAGAACAAAAGAGCAGGAGACAGAGTGGGCCCAGGAGGTTGAGGGGCCAGCCCGGGAAAGAGCAGAGCAGTAGGAAATGTCTTAAAAGAGAGCTATTTAAAGATACAACTGAGCTGCCAAAGCAACAAAGATACACAGTGCACCAAGGTCCGCCAGAGAAGGAACAGCGAAGAAGAGGACGCAGAGGCCATTGCTTTCCTCTTCAGTTTCTAAGGGTCTGAAGTCTGAGCACAAGAGACAAAGACCAGGTCAGGAGAAGATGCAAGGCTTCGGCTTCCTGCCACAGGCTAGTCTCTCAAGGCCTCTTTCCCGGGAGCAAAAGTAAACACCAAACAGATGTCAAGCTCAGAGTCTAGACCAAGGAGATCTTCAGACCAGAATGTCTCCTAGAAGCAAGTTCATGTTAATTCCAGGGAAAATGGCATTGCTGAGAATTCACAATAAGGTATTGTCATACATAACACTGAGAGATTCCTTAGCACAACAGTCAGAAACAAACACAAGACAAAGCCAAATGACGTATGGGAAAACCATACTACCCCAAGAAACCAGATATTGTAGTTATTAGAGAGTGCGGTGCTGAAATAATGTTGACATATTAGAAAAGTTAAAGTGTCATTCAGAGAAATGAAACCAATATAAATAAGTGGGTTTTTATAGCTGAAAAGTAAAACACGTAAAACCAAGTTAGCAATTTATCGGAGATTAAACATTGCAGAAGAAAGGACTGGGAACTAGGAAAATTCATGATTGATGAATCATGGTGAAAAAATAAGGGACAATTCCTGGTTGGAAACGTGGAGAAGATCAGAACGATAACCACAGGAAGGGACAGACTCCCGGTGGGAAGAGGAGGGAAAGACCCATCAGACATGTTGGTGCCCCGCAGGAGAAGAGCAAGGATACAGATGGAATGGGAGCCACACCAAAGCAACAACTGCCGTACCTCAACAAGACAGAGCTAGAAAGACACAGACTTAAGATCTACACATTCCTGACAGATAATATCACATCTATAGACACCATAACAAAACTTCTGAAAGACAACAACAAGACACAGAGACAACATAGTCAGAAAGGCTTATTGCCTTCAGAAGAGTAACAAAAGTTCTCAAATGTCTCGATGGAAAAAGCGAAGTTACTTCTGTGTTATGGACACATCTCCAAGGCTGCACTCAGAAGGTGAAGCAAGACGACCTCAACAAAGAACAGCGCTGGCGTTTGCAAGTGGTCAGGTACCTAGACAACCATAATCACAGCACGGAGGCAGGTGCAGTGTTGATGCCAAATTAGCCAGGAGAATAAAAGTCGGGAAGCAGGCTGGTCGTGAATAGACGTGAGGTTCATGGCGAAGGTGGCGGAGTACAGCCCACAGGCAGCCTTCTTCCCCAATGATTCCAACCCAAATAAGTAAAGTCGTTTCAGGGTAGTCTCCAGCTCTACCTGAGGAGTGAGAACCGGAAGCATCTGTGTGACTGAAGATGTGGTCTCTAGCTAGCCTGACAATGTCTAAGCACTCTTGCCCAGGGGCACAATAAGTACCTCTGCCCCCCCCCCCAGCCAGATCTTATCAATGGTTAAGTAACTGCAGTGTTCTTGTGGTTAGCGGTGTAGCATTTTCATGCTCACGTGGAAGTAAAGCTTTGCCTTGCCTTTTACACACGTGTTTAAATGTGAGAAACTTAATATGTTCGATTAAGTGTTGTTGCTTGGCATGAATCATGGGGTAGTGATTCAGACATCTTAAAATATAACACTGCACTCTCCCAAGCAAAATTCTGTAGTGAGACATGCTTCAGCAGTGAGTTAGCTCTGTCGCTCGGAGGATGTGTCTGCATGTATCTAGGTTCCTAATACACATGAGACTGGTCCAGGGTTGTTTCTTAGAAGCAAACTCAGACTCAGTAGATCTGAAAGTACATCCTGGCCCTTCAGCATCCCGATGGTCTGTCTCTCTTGTGGTAGTGATGGTGCTGCTTTAGGGAAGGTATCCAAGTAACATCTAATGCTCACACACCTGGTTTATTGCCTGTGGTGGATTCTTTAAAGAGACCTGTGGTGGGAGTTGATGAAGCACCATGCACAAGTGAACAGAATCACTAGGAAAAGCCCACCTGCCCTTTCATTGCTGCAGAGACTTCTCTGTCCTGGTTTATAAACACATCTTTGGTGGCAGTTACTAGCAAGCACGGTCATATAGACTTGCTATGTGAAGAATGGCTTCCATCTGGGGGCTGGAGAGACTGCTTAGCAGTTGAGAGAGTGATTGCTCTCCCCTAGGACCCAAATCCAGCTCCCAGCACCCACGACAGAAACTCCAGCTCCAGATCAACCTGACGCCTCTGCCATCCTTGGGTACCTGTACTCACACGTGTGTATGAGTGTGCACGTGCATGCACACACACATATACAATTATAAATAAGTTTAATTCTCATAAGACAAAACCACCTCTATCACTTGGCAATGGTGGTAGATGCCTTTAATCCCAGAACTCGGGAGACAGAGGCAAGTGGATCTCTGTGAGTTCACGGCCAGCCTGGTCTACAAGTAGAATCAAAGTGCGTTCCAGGACAGCCAGGGCTGTTACACAGAGAAACTCTATCTCAAAAAATAAATAATAGTAACAAAAACCAAAATTTAAAAAAAAACCTGTATCAAAATTGAATTGAAATAGCTTCTCCTTGACTTTCGATTTGGGATCTGTGATTGCTTTCTCTTCACGGCATCTTAACTGAGAAGGATTATGTCTTTATGCTGGGAAGTCTGTCTCCCAGCGTGCCTCTGTTTGGATTCCCTAAAAGAACTTTAAACATCTGTCACACACAGCAGTGCTGGGGGAGGTCAGAGAGTAGGGTGATGGAGGAGGATCATCTTTCTATCTGTTGTTTCATTGGTTAAATAAAGAGACTGCCTTGGCCCTTTAATAGGACAGAAAATTAGGTGGCGGAGTAGACAGAACAGAATGCTGGGAGAAAGAAGCCAAGCCAGGCAGTCACCATGATTCTCCCACTCCAGACAGACGCAGGTTAAGATCTTTCCTGTTAAGCCAGTTCGTGGAGCTACACAGATTATTAGAAATGGGTTAGATCGATATGTAAGAGCTAGCCAATAAGAAACTGGAACTAATGGGCCAGGCAGTGTTTAAAAGAATACAGTTTCCGTGTAATTATTTCGGGTAAAGCTAGCCATGCAGGTGGCCGGGTGTCAGGAAAGTAGCCCGCCGCTCCTAACACAACAGTAGGGAGGGGGGGAGGCTCAGGTGGCTGGCCTCAAATTCACTACGTAGACCGAGACAAATATATGAACGTGTGAGCCTCCTGCCTCTGCGTCCTGGGTGCTGAGAATACAGGTGTTTGCTACCATGCCGTTTGTGCAGAGCTGGGGATTGAACCCCGGCTTTTGTGCTCTGCCTGCTGAGTTGTATCCCGAGTCCTAAGCTAACACTTTAAACCAGGCTACTCCATGTTTGAAATTATATTCAGTTGGTTTTATTGCATAGAACTTTCCCTTAAGCGACGGTAAATCTGGACTCTGCTAGTACTGACTCCTAGCACAGTTTGTTTCTGCTGGGGAGGGCGGGGGTGCCTCTGAAAAATTGCTCTGTCTGTCTTCCTCTTGAAGGCACAGCAGGAAGAGCAGGGCACACTGGCTGCTGAGCGGCTTAGAGCAGACACAAATCTTGATCCATACGCCATACACATGACCCAGGAAGACAGTGCTCATTGGTCCAAACTATACATTTATGAACGTGATGACTTAGGTCTGGGGGTATTTTCATTATAAATTCATGCAAATTTAATCTACCCCGTAGAAATCAACATTAGAAGCCTGAAATGAACTAATACATTCTGATATGCTTGTTGGCAAGAACTCTTTATGTCATGCAAAATAGCTCTCGGAAGCTTTTTTATCTCGTACCAGGCTTTCTTTGCTCGTTAGCTGGAGTTACAGTATTTAAATCCTCCTTTAGGCTTCTCCTGATTACGAGGTGGTTGCCTCCACTTTTGTGTTTTAAGTTCTGCTTTGCTGTGCAGATGCATCTGTGCGGCTAAAGGAAATAATGTTTAGGAGTTTCCCCGCACAATTAAGTATAGATATTTAGGCAGGCGTTAGGCGAATTTGGTTAAATCAGGAAAGCATTTTAAGCACGAGGCAATGCTGCAGCATTTGGTGATGAAGAGGAGGATGGCCTGTCAAATTCCACTGTGGAGTTCAGCTTGTCGCCCACCGAGAGAACTTGTCATCAATACCCACGCTCAGAGATGGACAGTGAAGCTGCTTGCAATAGTCTTCTTCTGGGATTTTGCGTATATTCTTTATTAATAGAATATTTAGGTTTTTCTCAAGCTTTGGGAAGTCTAAAGAAAGGAGATTCTGTTACAACTGGACTCATTTCTATCTAGCGCTATAGTATCTTCCATGGGTAATAGTTAAGTCAAGCTGGATATTAAATTCGAGATGTTAAAATTTTAGTAGGTCTCATTCCCAAGGCTGTGATGCACATGTGAAGGTTGAACTTCTCTCTGGGATGGTAAAGTTCTTCTGAGACCAGAGACAATTCAAATGTAGGTTGCCTAGGATTGGGTCCTTTGTGCCAAAAGCTGATGTGTACAAGCGTCTCTCCAAGTGTGCCCTGCCACTCACTGGTCTTTTCAAATGTTTTCTGAAAGGAAAATTACACGGTCACATACATTTGGGCTGCAGCACACTCTCCTCTTAGCTAGGTTGTCTCAGGTTTGCCTTGTTCTACTTTAGCCTTCGTATCAAA
The DNA here is from genome assembly GCF_000317375.1 of Microtus ochrogaster. NCBI lineage: Eukaryota > Metazoa > Chordata > Mammalia > Rodentia > Cricetidae > Microtus > Microtus ochrogaster. Next base: position 55,582,570 of record NC_022027.1, on the reverse strand, counting down.
AATTCTAGGTGCATAAGATCTCATACCAAGCTTCTGATGAATTGTCCATCATTATTGCAATAATGTCATTTTCATCCCTTATAATATTTCAACCTGTGAAATCCACTTTATTTTATAGATGGTAGAAACCTCAGTTTCCCTTTATTATTGTTACATTTATCTCTTTGCCATTTACATTTAATATGTTTGTATACATGGATGTGTCTGCATGGGTAAATATTTTATAGACAGTGTGTGATTGACACTTGCTTTCTTTAATTCAACAGAAGTAATCTCTGTAATTTAAGAGATGTCTTTGCATCGTGTATATTTAATATGGTTGCTGATACTGCTGGATTGGAAACTACCATCTTGCTATTTGTTTAGGAGTATGAGGTTCTTTTATCCCCTACTTTTTCTTTTCTTTAGATTTGTTGGGTGGATATATATATATATATATATATCACCCGTTTTGGAAATCACATATGCTGCTGCTCTGTCTGATTATCACGGTGGATGTTGTCACATGTGTACTATAGTGTCTAGCTTTTCTGAAGCTCATTTTCAACTGCCATTGTAGAGCATGGACTTCTAGTCAGGAGTCCTACGACATGCTCCCATTTCTCCCCACAAGACTGGCATGCAATAGCCGTTGTCATACGTTTTCTTTTCCTGCATGCAGCTTGGCTCGTTTCAGCTTTTACAGGAATGTGCCTGAGATGAAGTAACTTGTAGTGTGTGTGAATGCATCGGCTGTGGACAGGAGGCTGGGAAATCCAACATCAGGTGCTGCTGCCTACCTGTGGCTTCTTCAGTGTCTTGGAGGTGACGTGGCAGATCTTATCCTGAGCCCACACGGCCCATTTCTGCATACTCTCACAGAGTCACTCAGATTTCAACATGAACTTTGATATATGTGGTGTACACGCCTTTGATCTCAACAGTCGGGAAACAGAGACAGGTGGATCCCTGTGAGTTCAAAGTCAGTGTCTTCTGCATAGCGAGTCCCTGACCAGTCGTGACTATACAGCGACCCCGTCTTGATAGTAACAATGATAACAATAGCACCACCACAGGATGGGTGGCTCCTTTTGCCTTGAAGAGTTGGTGCTGACTGAAATTGAAGAAATATGACCGCCTTTATCTACAGCTACACTTCCTGGTGCTCATCTTTCCTTTGTTTAGACAGAAATTTGTGTCTGATGTCATTTTTGTTCCATTTTAGGAGTGTCTTTAGTGTTTTTATATGCTAGCCTATGTTTCTCTTCCAAATTTATTTTTTCCAAAGTGTTTTTTGTAAGTAAAGACTTCTAGGGCCATCTTCTCCCATCATATTAAAGGTCTGTCCCCCCATACCCCAGCTATACTTTGAATTTTCCAGATGGGAAAGCAGCCGGTGTCTCCTCCGTTCCTTTCTATATATTTGATTTGACTGCATTGGAGGCTTTCTTGTTATCTATTAGTTTTTAGCAGGATGATTATGGCGTCTTCTCGAGTTGTTTGTTTGAGACTCACTGAGTTTTGCTGAGCTGTGTTTCTAGTTTAAATGAGATTTAGAGGATTTCTCTCCATTTTTCAGCCCCCTCTACTGTAGCAAAAAATCTTTCTGATGACTCTGTCCTGAAATTTTCCTTTCCGACTGTTAGTAACTGTTGGGACCATCACTGCCCCTGTGTGAGCTGTATTCACCTCATGGCATTCGTTCTGGGCAATCTTCTCTCTCCACCTGTTCTGTAAGACACAGCTGCCTGGCATCTCTGGGCACCCAGCGATGTTCTTTCAACTCAGACTGCCTGATTCTCTCTTCTCTGTATGGAAGCCAGGACCAATCACAGGGCTCAGTTCCTCTGTGGCTCATTCTCCTGCACTGTTGATGACCAACATTTTGCCTGACTTGTTTCTTTGCAACCCCCACCCCCTTTGCTTGTTTCTTCTTTGGGTTTGGCTTGGTTTGGTTTAATTGTTCCAGGTGTTGAGGAATATATTTCTAGCCCGTCTAGGTCTCTTTATATGCTAGACACATGGTCACACACTGAGTACAGACTATCAATTAGGTTATAAAACATGCTTTCAACCTATAGATTTGTAGGAAAGCCACCAAAGATGAATAATGTGTAGCTTTTCCTGTTATCCCATAAGCAGCCGAGTCCTCCCTGGTTCAATGCAGACTTCCCTGCCTGTGACATATCAGTACATTTTAGCTCTGAAACCCGGGCGAACGGATTTTCCCGAGCTGGGTAACGCTCTGCCCAGGTACCCCAGGATTTCCTGGGATGCTCTGCCGTGCACCCCAGGATTTCCTGGGTGCTATTTTCTACCTGGAGCAGATATCTGCAGTTGAGAAGAGTGAACGCTCTGAGCCCTCTGCTGTGCTAAGACACAAAAGAAATACCTTCCACCAGAGCGGACGGCTGGGAGGAATGTAAAAAACCTGGCTCTGCCAGCCCCTAAAAAGTCAGAAAAAAGAAAAACAAAAGAAAAAAAACACACAAGTTAAAAAGCAATCTGTTTTCGAAGGAAGCTATGTTATTGGGCCACTTTTAGGTTTAGCAATGCGTAACTTAGGGTGACGTTATTTGGCTTTTTAAGCTTTCTTTTAATGTAAATAATACATTGCATCCAAGCAGCTGCAGATTTTTCTCTGCCCTCTCTCCTCAGTCTCTACCCCGATACTTCCCGAGTGAGCGTGGGCTTGGATCCCTCGAGCATAGTGGTCATTTCTCCTGGCCAGCGGAGCCATCACTAGTTATTATAGTTTCTTCTCCCCCTTCTCATGCTCCTGGTGGGAACAAGGCCAAGGCTGCTGGCTAGAAAATTAGCCTGGGGAGCTTCTTCTGTGGGTCTCTTCCCTCATTATACTAGGGGAAAAACATGTAAGTGTAGT
>NC_022027.1:55576231-55578777 GCF_000317375.1 Microtus ochrogaster | reverse complement strand
GCAAGTCTCTGTGGGATCCCCAGATAGCCTAGCTGATGGGAAGCTGGAAACCACACAACCTCACCAAGGCTTTTAAGAATTTTTGCTTATGGGTCTTTTTAAGTGGGCAGAGGTGACGGGAACTGCCATCGGCAGGCACTCTTTGATTTCTTTAAGTGCCCTTATACTTCAGGACTGCCGTGGGCCCCGGTCCCATCATTCCTGGAGGTTTAGCTGGTGGAATTTTTAGTCCCACGCAGTTTAGCTCAAGAGAGGTGACTAATAGTTTCTCTGTAGGACAGAGGCAGGGGCTGGATCTCTCACCATCCTTGGCGACTCTGCTCAGTCGGGCTCCGTGTTCCCACTTGCAGATAGTACCTCCTGATGGAGCGTTTGATTAAGATGGAATAGCCTTTCATTTGGGGAAAGAGTTTTTGATCCATGCCCAAAGTAGAGCCTTTTTCTTTTGTCCTGGTCTGGTTCATTTCAGAGTTGAGGAGTTTAAATATAATAGAAAGAAAACATTGGGGCCAAAGATTCAGTGTCTGAAAATACTAGTCCTCCCTGTTAGTTTTATCCAAAAAGAAAATACTCATCCAAACTTGGGGAAGGAAACATGACGATGGGATAAACACAGAAAGGACTGTTTGGTTTTGGTGTGTCACACCGGAGAACACTATCCCTCCCATCTGTTTGGTTTTGGTGTGTCACACCGGAGAACACCATCCCTCCCATCTGTTTGGTTTTGGTGTGTCACACCGGAGAACACTATCCCTCCCATCTGTTTGGTTTTGGTGTGTCACACCGGAGAACACTATCCCTCCCATCTGCCATTGGATTAACAAAAACAAGAGCTATATACTTATTTTCTTAGTTTGTGCGTTTTCATTTTTTTTTTTTTTTTGAGATAGGGCACTATTAGGTAACCGTGGTTGGCTTTGAATTCATAGCAATCCTCTTGCCTCGGAGCCCCCTGAGTACCAGGATAGGCATGCGCCACCACACCTGACCATACTCTGGCTTCTGAAAGAGCTGTTGCGGCAGTGACCAGGGCGAACATCAGAATGTAGCGTTAATTCAACTTCAGTCGGAAAAAAAATGCACCACCTTTCCTACTGAGCCTTAGTATCTGTTTAACTGGCTATCTGGATATTTAGCTTTATTATGTTTTCAAGTTGTTTAAATAAGACTCTGTAATTAGGTCCAAGCGGGTAAGACAGTTAGTTACTAGGAGAGACCTCACTAATGAGCCTTCAGATGAACACCACCGATTCATTTCAGGGGACGTCGCCATCGACAGCAGAAGCTTATTTTCAGCTCCAGAGCAAAGGATGTGCGACCCTTAACTTAACCGAAAGCAACGTCTTCCGCCGGAGACATGTGTGAACACTGGCCCCGTGACTGCATGTGGGAAGTTAACCTTAGTCTGGGCTCTTCCAGGGCGTGTGGTGGCACATCTCGAGGAGTGGGGAGACACGGGACTGAGCAAGAAACATTTGCAGAGCGCAGCTCCCACATCCCAGCTACTCTGGGGGAGGCCGTGTCACCCCCGTGGCGTGTGGTGCTGCTCCAAGCCATTTGCAAGAGATAATCTAAATGTCAAGTTCTGGGTGTCATGGGGCCCTGCACATGTCGAGACAAACCAGAGTGCGAGGGGACTTGGACTGAAGTTGGTTTTGAAGGTTCTGCAGAAAGAAGCCCTGCACCCAGGAAACTGCACGATCTGATTCATAAGGAGCTCAGCCTCAACTGTGGGAGAACGTGTTTATGCATTTCACAAAACAAGTATTTATTCAGTGGGCATTTTCCTGAGGGTCGCCTCGGAGGTACACGCTGGGCCAGACTTCCTAGATGGAGCGGTGAACTAAGTAAGTCCTGGGAGTTGGTTCCTTCCCTCAGTGCTGGGAACAAACACCTGTCAAGAGCGTCCTAAGGAAGGAAATACTCCTTCAGCTCACAGTCTAGAACCTAATCCCTCATGGCAGTGACTTTACCTGTGCAGTCAGGAAGCCCGCTGAGAGGTCCCTGCCCCAGCGGGACGGCTGTCCACATTGAGGGTCTTCCCACTTCAATGACTGTAATCCAGAAACTTTCTCACAGACGAATCCAGAGGTTCATTTACAGGGTGGCTAACATTTCAGCAAATTTACAACCATTACAACTAGTCATCACACCGGGCTCTCACAGAGCCGTCTAGCCAGGGGACAGAGACCTCTGAGAAGGTGACGTCAAATAGAATGGGTTCTTTCCGGTTCCGATTCTCATTCCCTCCTGCTCACAGCCTCCCTCTCCATTGCCACTCTTATCCTTGGAAGCATCGTCAAAGCTGTGTTAGTTTGAACAATTCTGTCAGACCCATAACTGACACACAGCTCATCACAAAGATCTGAAGTGGAGGCTCATCGGGTGGGGTCCTCCTCCTCTCTTCACTTTGCTCCCTAAACCACAAAGCCCAGGCTAAAGTTAACCCAGGTGAACCAGGAACCAAGAACACAATGGAGGAAAACTGCAGGAAGTCATTTTTATCGTTGTTTTCTTGTGTGCTTTGGGAACAGGTTTGACATGGA
>NC_022027.1:55572855-55576020 GCF_000317375.1 Microtus ochrogaster | reverse complement strand
GTGCTTCTGCTTCCTCAGCTGCAGAGGATGGCCTTTGCCTCCATGGGCTTTGCTAAGAGGGAAATGAAATCCCTAGGTAAAGCTTGGAGAATTGCTTGTGGTTTGGGACACTCCGATCCCTCACATGTCAGAGACACGCTAAGAATTCCACCCCTTTCTAGATTGCCAGTCAGTGGTTCACTATGAGATGAAACCCTGAGGAAACAGGCCGGAGAACAGTCGATAGTCAGTACGTCTGCAGTGGCAGAGCCGGCATTATGAGAACTGAGTTTAAAAGCTGAGCGTAGGTGGCTGACTGCCACAGGGCAGGTGTCCTCCTCTGTCAGGAAGCCCAGCTTCATCCTATCTAGGGGCTGGTCACCCTCCACTTACTGGAACACACCAGCCCTTGGAGGTTCAATACAAGAGATGACACTATCATCTCTTGGTCCTTTCCCTCTCAGGACAAGGCTTATAAGCAGGGTTTCTCCAGCAGGCTCCATGCTATTTACCTTTCATACTACGCTACCTATGAACATACGAGCTCCTCCTGGGGGCAGGGGGGCAGGGTCAGGTGACTCATACACCAGCCAGCTCCCTTCCAGATCCTGACCTGGCTGTCCTGGCCTCTGTGAGTCGCTGGGACAGGGGTCACTAACCCGGCACGATAACCGAGCCTACTTTGCAACCTAGATGTCAGAGACTGTAGCTGCCCACAGGGAAGGAGGCTGGGTACACCAAACTCTCTGCCCTCCTCCATCTTGGGCCTCTCTCTGTTTGAATCACAGTGGCAGTGCTCGCTCTGAGCAAAGAAAGGAGCGCTCGCTGCAGCAGCTTTGGCGGGCTCCCCCACCTTTCTGATGACCACTGGGATAATTCAAAGAGAAAGAGTAAACACACACCCCAAGGTATGGAGAGGGAAGGCGTTTCATGCTGCACCAGGTCTGTGCTTGCTCGGCTCTGCAACAAACTTGGCTCCTCACCCCTTCTGCGGCTCGCCTGCCTGCGCCCTGCTAGCATGACCCTAAAGGACCAGCCCTGCTTAAGGGGGATTGCCCAGGAGCTCGCTCAAATCTCTGTTCTTTTATCATGTCACAGGAAGGCACACTGTGGTTTGTCCCCACTGTGTTTTGCAAGATGCTGATATTCCAATGATGTTATTAAAAAGTGGCACCTTTTGCCACACTGTGAGAAAAAAAAAAGCCTTCTGACGGGGGCAAGGAGACGGAGATACGTTTTCCCCAAGGAGCTCACTTCAGCCACAGCGTTTGATATATAGTGATGTCTACCCCCACATGGCGATGTGCGCCACACACGGGGGGGGGAGGGGGAGTACGTATACATGCACACATCCCACAAAACACATTTCCTAGCTGAGACAGAGAAGAGAAGGTAAGGGACTTACTCAAGGTCACACAGAGGGACAGAAAGTCAAGTCATTAACACAAGGGCAGGAGGCAGTCAGCCTGTGCTTTTTGGCACTTTGTCCTTCCTGACCCTAACTCACCACCACCACCTCACCTCCTTTTCGGCTGGGTAAATGTGCAATGCGTGCTAGAAACGCCGCTCGGGTGCGGTGCATCACTTACAAAACACAGCTTTTAGCTAACAGGAACACTGCTAAATCTTACTCCCTATGGGTATCGTCAATCCAGACTCTGTGCTTTTCATCTTGGCATTGGGGAGCTAGACCAGGCTCAGCTCCCCACCACCTCCAGATCTGTGTGCTCAGAAAAGCCTGGCAGGAAGAGGCCCAAGGGTTTCCCTCTACTTCCAGCTCCACTCCTCTCTCTCTCTCTCTCTCTCTCTCTCTCTCTCTCTCTCTCTCTCTCTCTCTCACACACACACACACACACACACACACACACACACACACACGCCACCCCCAGCTTCGTCAGTAGACTGTAAATTACAAGAAGAAAAAGCTAGTGGTCCAGGCAGTGTCTGGTTCAAATCCCGACTCCGGTTGTGTTATGTTGGGCAAGCTATTTCATTTCCTTTATAAAATGAGAAGGCAAAAACCCATTTACCCGAGTTATGGGGACGCTGAACCGAAACCCCAGTTGAAAACACTAGGAGAGGGCTGGAGAAATGGCTCAGAGGTTAAGAGCACTGACTGTTCTTCCAGAGGTCCTGAGTTCAATTCCCAGCAACCACATGGTGGCCCAAAGCCATCTAAGATCTGGTGCCCTCTTCTGGCATGCAAGCATACATGGAAGGAATGTTGTATACATAATAAATAAATAAATCTTTAAAAAAAGAAAATACTAGGAGAGCAGCTGCCTTGAGGGAGGAGACTCTTGGGTGTTAACCCCTTCTTTGACATTCCAGGCTCCACGCTCAGACCCAGAGAGGGAGTTTAATGACCCATATCCAATCCTGAAACTATGTCTACTGAATTGCAGGACCTCAACAAACACTGGGGCTCTAATGACCAACTAGATTAAGAAAGTGAAAGCTAATTTGTTTAGTTTCAGGAACTAATTATATTAGGTGCCACTCATAGACCTAGCTTGCTAATGACAGGAACATATTTGCTTATGTTCATGTTGGAACCATTAAGTGATAATTTGTGCATTTAACTCATGGGTTGGCGTAAGTTGGATTGAAATGATTCAAACCTAACAGCAATTCACTTCTCTCAAGACAGTTTTGAATTATTGTTTGGCCCAACTCAACGCTAGAGCCACCAGCGTCACAGTGGGAATTCACATAGAGAAGTAAATACTTGGGGACATTCCTAGTGCTGGAGCAATGAACGTCTCTAAAGGCCAAGTCTTAAAGAACTGTCGAATCATGTGTCTAACTGTTCTGGTCTCCAGCCAGCCTGTCACGGGAGGAGAAAGAAAAGTGATCTCAAAGATTACCGACAATGCAAACCAGAGCCCCATCCACACGCTGGCTGGAGTTGCACTGGGTCACACAGATAATAGGATATTGTTACAAACTTCTCATTTTTATACGGCTTTCCTGGCAATTTTAGAAAATTGTTCTACCTGGGTATGTTTTCTAAAGTATTTGATTATACATTTGTCATTTTTTTTCTAAAGTTAAAAATTTTCATTTCCTAAACTTACCAAACATTTCTTAATCTGTAAATTGGTTTCATGTATCCTGAATTAAAACACACATACATACCACACACACCCTACGCCCATACCCACACACACCACATACCTACACACC
>NC_022027.1:55547550-55572755 GCF_000317375.1 Microtus ochrogaster | reverse complement strand
CACACACACACACACACACACACACACACACACACACACACACACACACACCATCCTAGATAAACTGAAGCCAAAGGGCCAGAGGCAGAACACAGAAGAGTGAAGGGCAAACATTCTAACGCTTCAAGAACTGACATTCAAATATTTTCTTCACCCTGCTCCCTGAAAAATTAATAAACAGACAATCCCCAAACTTCAAACCATAACACCCTGCCTGGGAAGCGCACCCTCCTTCTGGGTGGCTTAAAGGGGGCGGACTGGAAAATGCTGCATCAACAGATCTTTTCAAGTCTGTTTTTCTGCTGAAAATTGATCAACAGCCCTCCAGTCATGCATGGCCTGGTAAATGAATGAGAATTAAGAAGTTAAATCTGTCTTTAAAAAGTATGTGTGTGTGAGGGGGTGCACTTAATCATAGATACCCAAGGAGATAAGAAGAGAGTGTGGGATCCCCTGCAGCTGGAGTTGTAGGTAGGTGGTTGGGAGCACTCTTTGTGGGTGCTGGGAATTGAACTTGGGTCTTCTGTAGGAGTTCTATGCATTCGTAAGCACTGACTCATCTCTTCAAGAACATTTTTATTAGAATGGTGAGACAGGGCCATGGTTAAATGTATAACTTAACAGAAAACTGTAAGATGAAAACTCTCCTCTGTCTCCACAAACTGGAGTTATCTGGCAAAGATAGGTGTTTTCTTCTTGTTCAAACACCATGAAAACGAGTGTGCAGATCCTTCAGAAACAAAAACAAACTACAGTTAGATCCACCACGTGAGCCTGCTGTAACACTCCTGGGTATATGCCAGGGAGTTTAAGTAGACATACCACAGAGACATGGGCACACAAACTGTCACTGTAGCGCTATCGTCACAGAATAGCTCTAGATCAACAAGGAGGGGACAGAGAAAACAGCATATCCACAGTGGAGAACAAAGCCATCATTTGCAAGAAAATGGGTGCAGCTAGTGACGATGACATCCAGCAAACTAAGCCAGTGAGAGGAACGCACATATATATTTTCCTTTCTAATCTGTTTCTTTGATTTTATATAGACAGAAAATCATATATGATATTATTTAATATATATTTTATTTATATATTTCATATCTATTAAGCTAGAAACAAAACTGCTTAAGAGGATGGGGACTCACGGGAGGGCGGGATGATCAGAGGAAGGACGGAAAGGTGCGAGGTGATGCAAACATGCTCAGGGTATAACGTGTACTTGTATGGATGCGGTACTGTGCAGAGTGGGCATAACAATGAAAAAATACGAGCGCTAAAAAGAAAACAGAAATGTATGTATTCAAAAGGTGGCTTCAGAGGGTTGGTGGTAGAATGGCCGCAAACATAAACACGTACGCCCTTCAGTCTCCTTTTATCCAGGGATGTAGTCAGGTGTGAGTGCCTGGGCCAAACTCTCCCGGCACCCCTTATATACAAGTGAGTGCTCCTGTGTCTTAAACCCTGCCTGAGATGGTCACAAGAGCAAATGCTGAAGTCACGAGCTCTGTGCCTCTGGGTCCCTTACCTAATGGCTAGACCTACACAGTGGCCACTGTTACCTCACAGGCTTGTGGGAGGTTGTGTTCACACATCGAAGTGTGCAAGCAGTGCTCGGATGAGGTGGGGGTGGTGACCACAGTTAGGTCTGCCTGCTCTGATGTATCATGATTGCCTTTGAGAGTATACGGTCTCCACTGGGCAGCTCCCTCAGTCCACACAGACATACGGTTGAATGTGGCAGAGGAAATGAGGGCATACATTTTTCCCCAAGCTGTTCCTCCCCCAGCCCAGAAAGCACTGGTGTTTCATAGGTGTAAGCCCCTTTCCCCAAAGCTTTCCCGCTGGCTCGGTCCCTCCTGAGCTGGGGGTGGGGGTGCGGTGGAGTGGGAGGCCAGATATGAGCTGCTTCGGACTGAGGAGTTTAAATTCGGGTGGCACGGTATTTTCATAGTCTTCCAACACAAAAAGAAAGACTTGGCTTTGGAAGGGATCGTGACTGGCCAGCTGATCTGTTAAACAACATGCCAAATGCTGGGGAAATAACGAGGAGGAGAAAATTACATTCGCACTTCTTTATTGGTGCCATTAACAGTGTTTTGTCATCCAAATGAGGAAGCCAGGGCCATCTCCCCAAAAGCACCACACCGCACGACCACCTGGAGCCTCGTCTAACCCTTCACCCCTGTGTCCCAGCATCTCTGGCTCTGCTCCTGGGGGGGGGGAGGGGGCAAAGGGGCACAGAGGTGGGCTCTGACATGGAAGCCAAAGGGAAAAGGCACTTTCCATAAGAGCCCCTCATTTGCATAGCAGCACCCTCAGCTACCAACGAGCTGCCCCTCCCACTCTGCTGGGGAGGTCAGAAGACCCTTCAAGGGGCTGGGAGGCAGCCCCACCTACTTAGTCACCAGCCCTCTATTGTGTGAGATGCTTTGCAGCTGAAACCGGCTGGGTGGCCTTCACCTCCCTCCTGCTCTTCCTAACACAAGGCCTCTTCCCTTGTCTTGTGGGAGCAGACAGCAGTCTGCCTTCTCACCCCTTGAACTCTGAATCTCAGTACCAACGTTTCTCTTTCCTTCCCTCTCTCTAGGCCAAGCTAGGATTTCCTTTTGTTTCAACAGTGCATGGAGACTTTATTTCCAAGAAAGGGACAAAGGCTCTGGTAAACTAGAAGCTGAACTGTCGCCAAGGTTAGAAGCCTATTGACCTAGCACATCCATAGGAAAGCCCATCTGAGTCCTCTGCTGCTTCTTCACAGTTCCTGTCCCTCTCTTATTTGTCATTTCTAGTGTATTTATGTTACATGTTGTTCAAAAATGTTTGTGGCCATTCCTTATCAGCCCTTTCTCTTTGGGGACAGGGAGGAGGGAGCGTGCGCAAGGCGGAGTGTGCAACCCCAATGACATCTATTTTATGTACAGGACTTGACTTTGGCAAGAAAATGTGTTCTGAGAGGAAAAAAACAAAACAATGTTGGGCTCTGGATTGCTCCTTTAGCCCAGGCCACAGTGTGAGCAGCAGCGACCCCTCTTGGTAGGATGGGGTTCATTTGTTACTGCGGTGTGACTTAGCAGAGACTGCCTGATCCCAGCATGCTGTTCCAGCTCTCCAGGAGACTGTTCTCTTTGTCGAGTCGGGGCATTTCTTTCATTTCTTGCTCTGTACTCAGCTTCTAGCAAATGAATTGGAGGACTGAGCCACTCAACAAATATTTATTGAATCACTATATCTTGCGAGGGGCAGGAGCCAGTATTTGAAGGCTACCTGTTCGCTGTTGATCAACTCTCTGTAAAAGCCACTGTATTCTTCCCCTCCACCCCACAACAGACTTCCCGTGTGCACTTCTTTTTCTCCCAGGGGACCCAAAACTTTGTCATTCCTTTTAATATGTATTCAGTAACTGTGTAAGGTTTCGTTCCTAAGAGGGAAAAAAAAAAAAACCCTTTTATAACTATTTAGTTTCCACGGGGGAGGGGACAACACAAAGAATTCTCTTAAATAAAGAATTCTTTCTGATAATGGATTGCTTGTCCCCAGATAGCTACCATGGAACTGAGAAGATCCTGTTGCCTCTGTGAGCATGTCTTTTCCCAGAGGCTGAAATCAGGCACACACATTAAAGAAAGGGATGACCGGATACATCTTGAAAACATAATGGACTGGCTTTCTCTGATGCAGAAGTTGGCGGGTTTATTCCCCCTGTGCATTTATTCCTAACCCCACACTGTAGATACACCTTCCCAACCCTGGTGAAAGATTCTGAATCACAGAGGTATAAGGCGAGTGTAGACCGATCAACCCGCTCCTTCCCTCCTTAGAGGCTCCTGGTTGGACCTTGTCTTTGTGAAGGGGAACAGAGACAATACCCTAATATATCGGTGTCCCCAGCTCCTAGTCTAGTCCTCAGAGACTGGGCGGTTTTGTAGGTATTGATGAGACTGTGGCATTGTAAGGGCTGTCTACGGTGCCTTCCTTGCAGACTTCAGGGAATCTAAATGAAATGGAGCCTGAATGCAGCACCTGCACCAGCCACCGGCAGAGCTGCCTCCCAGCTCCCTCTTCCCAAATGCTGGCATTCTGCTGGAAAAGCCACTGCTGGAGTAGGCCAAGGGACAGAGAGGAGCACATTCCTGGGCTGGCTTCAGTGTTCCACGTGATTCTGCACGCGGACGTTTACCGTCCTGAACCAGCTTTCGTCCAAGACCTTTCCTAACTGCTACCCTGTGACCTTTCTTTGAAATAAGCCAGATCTGGAAAGACTTTGTTCCTCCCTCCCAACTTCCTGCCCAGTCTTTAGAGTTATATGTGCGCTATACACACACTAGACCAATTAGCTGTGTAATTGTTCCTGAATAAAAGATAAGACCTAATTAGAGATTGTCTGGGTTCACACCAGGGCAATTAGCCCCCAAATGGAATATCTGTGCTAGGGTGAGCACAGCATAATTGTTTTGAGCTCAGCCCTCCCTCTCTGCCTACACCAGGAGCAGCCTGCTGGAGGATGAGCCCTCCTCTTCCTCCTCAGCCTCAGTGCTTTCCCATGTGGTTTGCCATCCTCTTTATCAGTGGCTCCTGAGCCACAGCATCTCTATGTCCTGCTGCCAGCCACCCCCAAGACCTCACCGTGCAGCTTTTATACATTTGGTGGTAATCTCTGCTCATAAAGGACCAAATAAAATCATCACCCCAGGGCTGGGGGTCAGCTCTGTTAGTGTGGCGCCTATCATGAATGCTTGAAGGCTTGTGTTTGATCTCCAGGACCCATATTAAAAAAACAAAACCACTGTGATGTGGTGGTCCCCAGTTGCAATTCTAGCACAGGGAGGTGGGCACCGGAAGACCCCCAGGGGTCCCTGGCCAGCCAGTCTGTTCTAATCTGTGAATTGGGGGCCTGTAGGAGATGTTAGCTACCTCAGAAAACAAGGTGGAGGGCATCTGAGAAACGGCACCTGAGGCGACCTCAGGCCTGCGCACACAGAAGAATACAATGAAACTGAAAATCACGAACCACCCAGAAATGCTTCCGGCAGCTGCTTTCTCCATCATCAGATAGCAGCTTCTGCTTTCTATTTTCTCTGGAACCTAGGGATGGAAAAGGAAGAGGGGGTTGCTAACACCAAAATGTGCGTACTTAGATGACTTCCGGCGCCCCCAGTAACCCCAAACAAGCTGCACTTCACGGAACATGAATGGAGCAAGCGGTGAGAATTGTCTGCCTCCACGTTTGTTAAGTGACTCGTGCATATTTAAACTTGAGCATATCTTTACAGTTTGAGGTAATTGGCCTATTTTAAATAACTGGCAATGCGCGGACGCTACGGTGTTCTGTCTTCCTTCCTTCCGCCACTGCTCAGTGTTTCCTGGCGTGAGCTCAGACCCAAGACACCCAGCCACAGGGCACTATACAATAATATATCTATCACCTTTGGCCTCTCACAGCCTGAGCCGGAGACTCAACACTTGGAGTAGCAGCAGGGATGGGGCTGTGCTTCTATGTGAGGCCCGATTCGGGGGTAAGGGTTGGGGAGAACGGAGCCAGCAGTCCATCAGAGCGGACCGGGGTTCCGTCTCAGCTGCAGGATCATTACATGCAAACCCCCGCTCAGCTGGCATTCCCCAGCTGTGTATCGGGGTCCTGTCAGCCACAGTCTTGTCAGCTGTGAAATGGTAGCACACCTATCTCATATTGTGTGGGAAAAATGCAAAGCAGCAAACCCAATGTAAAGTATCTTGCGTTGTTTCCAGTACACAGAAATACACAGTGAATGTCGGCCATGGCTAGTAGCAGGATTATGACCAGCCCAGGAGGATGAATCTCGCTCGTCATGCTACCAGCTAAACATGTAAATTTGGAGAAGGTCCTCACTGCTCAAGACACTGCTGCCAGCCCAAGGAAAGAAAAACAGTCATGATAAACAGATAAATTTACAATGACAATCCATCTCGAGGACACCCTCCCTGGGGATAGCAACACACAGATGCACAGTCCACAGACTTGGAAGCTTCCAGCGCCCCGATACAAAGTCTCAAACGTTGAGGGTCTGGGAAGCCACAGCTTTATTTATCTTTGCCTGTTTGTTTGTAACTCTCTCAGTCACACCCTGGGGGTTCTCTTGGCAAATCAGCCCAATACATCTATCCCCTTTCCTCCAGTGGTTCTTGGCGATGCTGTCAGCTCATTCCACAATTAGAGAAAGGTTACTCATTCTGTTAGCCACTTTCCAGGGTAAAATATGCGGCTGCAGGACTTAGTCTTCGACAGCAGGCTGGTCTTGGGTGAGGGATATAAAAACTAGAATGAAACACTTTAAAGCCACTCCCTTTGGTTTTTTCAGCAATCCTTGTCTACCACACCCAGGCCTCCTAATCACAGGAAACCATAGGAAATGAAATTCAACTAACGTGAAGACTGTGGGAAAGTTTGATGAAGAACATAGTCCCAAGGGCATCATGAAGCCCAGCATGTCACGGCATGTGGCATGGGAAAGATTGCCTGCTTCCCAGGGCATGGCCACACCCCAAGTCAGGGTAAAACCACGGAGACAGTCCTTAACTCTAGCTGAGAACCTTCTGGCTTGTGCTTGTCCCTCAACAGCTCAAGGTCTAATGCTGACAGCAAGTAGGAGGACAGTCATGGCTGCCTCTGCTGCAGCAGTTTTGGGCTGGCTGTGGGAAGGGGCATACTGCTCAGTGCCGTTCTGACTGTAGGGTATTTGTGTTGGGTCCCTGACATGTGAAGAAAGACCAGTGGGGATGCTGCAGACTTGAGGAAGATGCACTCTGGAGCTCTGACCCTGAGCCAATCAGCCTACTGCCTCTGGATGGGGATGAGGTCACAGACATTTTTGATGAGGGACCCCAGTGGGAGGTTGTGGCATTTGCAATCAGCAGTCTTGGGATTTGCTTCTGGTCCACCACAAAAAGACCTCGGATCTCCTCCCAGCATTTGGGCATGGCCACAGGACCAGCTCTGGACACTGGTCTCAGAGCAAAAGAAACAGGTCTCTTCTGGGCTGTTTGATTGTTAACACGATATCATCTCCTTTCTCCCCTGACGTGTTGTTTACGTCTTTGTCCCTGATGGCATCATTTCAAGGTGACTTCTATGCTAGTGTGTCTTACTGAGTCACTGAGATCCACAGTAGGTTTTCTTTTATGAAATGTATGTCTTTGTTGTGCTAATCTTTAAAAATTCTACCTCAACTTCTTTCTCTTCATAAGGCCATATTCGTATAACCTGCCCCACAAGAAACTTGTAAGGATTAAATGATGTGTATAAAAGTCTTGTAATAAAGTTACTCAGCATTAAGGCATTGTTATTACTCTCTTTTGGTTCTGTGATGCTATTCTATTATGATTATTGTTACCCTAAACCACTCCACTCTGCAGTCATATTCAGCCGGCACTGCTGTGTGCTATCACTACATCCCACCACACCCCAAACGCCACCTCATGGGAGCCATAATCCACAATACAATGGTAACTGAAGGCCAGAACGTTTGTATATAGTTAGATTAACACGAAGTTATATGGGCGGGGCCCTTGTGATAGACGTACTCCCCTCAT
The DNA here is from genome assembly GCF_000317375.1 of Microtus ochrogaster. NCBI lineage: Eukaryota > Metazoa > Chordata > Mammalia > Rodentia > Cricetidae > Microtus > Microtus ochrogaster. The sequence continues at coordinate 55,565,189 of NC_022027.1, read as the reverse complement.
CAGGAGAGGATCTTTACCTCCCATCTTCCCTCCCTCTTTCCTCCCTTCCTTCTCAGACATAGTGAAAAAAGTAGCCCCCTGCCCGTGAGGACCACAATTCTAACAGGAGCAAGACAAGATGGCACTTTGGTCATGGACTTCCGAGAATCCAGAATCGTGAGGAGTAATTTCTATTCTTTCAGTTCCTCAAATGTCATTTGTGATTCTAGAAGAGACTCACACACTGGCCCTTCCTCAGCCTTGCTAGCATCGACCCTGTCCCTAGTTAGTAATAACTATATTCTATTTGAATTGGGAGGTTATTTGCTAATATTTTGTATCAATTTTTGGACCACTTAAAGAAGTAAAGAGTGGCCAAACATATTCTCTCTGAGCGCGCTCATATTTCTGTAAGAATGGGCATTCAATAACCAAGGAGGAGGGAAAAAAACCAACCATGGATCACTCTAAAGAAGAGCAAATCTGAGAGGGGACGAGAAAAGGACTCAAAAAATCCTGAACCATAAAATCAATGATTGTTAGAGCCACAGAGGAGAGATCCCTGAGACAAGACCAAGCAGCCGCATTGTATACTGATTTGGAATGTGATTCCCTTGGAGATAAAGATTGAGGAAGAGCCAGAGGATGTGGGAAGGACCATCCTCTTAAGAGCCCTTGCACTGCCCATCCTATACAAGCAGGTACTGGGAGAGATGAGCCTCAGTGTACAGAACAGCCTATGACTACATCCTGTGGCTCCATAGAATTGATCTTTAAAACAACCACAGACGTGTGTGATAGGAAGAGGATGAATAGTTGTTTATTACCAGCAAGAGAAATGAAGTTCACATGGCACGAAAACCAGACGTACCTAAGGAAGTCAGAGCTGTGGAGGAAGGGGAGGCAAAAGAAATTAGTCAGGAAAGGGGCCGCATTAAGGGGTTAGCATTAGAATGAACAACTTAATACAGAAAGCACTACTGCAGTACCTGGCACGTGGTTGAGGACATATGGTTTTTCAATCAGCTTTAGGTTTTGGTCTAATCTTTCTGGGTTCTGTCTCCTAGGCACAAGAGCGGCCTTACTGGCTGCAGTTCCTCAAGGCTGCCCTGAAGTTTAGATGAGGCCACTGTATTGTGGAACTCCTCTGTCTATGGAGTTCTGCTCAAAGCCGACATTCAATACACGTAGGTCTTCTTTAACCTTCAAATCTAGGGAACGCCTCATTTAGGAAACACGGGAACCATTTTAAACCCCATCCCGCTGAGTTATTGTCTATTTCAGCAGCTTTTTTTCCTTGCCCATCATCCCACAAGCTCCAAAGGCGAGTTACACACTGAATGGCCTACCGTTGTTTGGTGCAGACCCATGGCACATACCAACGGGCACACGATACCTCCTCACCACTATATCTGAAGAACTGGCTGGGTTTTTATGCTCAGCCCTGCGCGTCAGTGCACATCGTCCAAGTAGAATCTTAGATCCTACACGAAAGGTTCAGCAACGTGGACACTGCATGAGGCTGACAATTTTTCTCTTTCTGCATAAAAATTCTACCTATAGAAAAAAATCACTAAGCAAGGCTGCAGCTGGCTGTCACTTCATGTCGACGCGTGCAAGCACAGAACCCCGTGTGATGGGCAGAGTTCTTGAGGTGTGCCATGTTGCAGCCTGTCAGATGGAACATATTAGGGGGGAGACATTAGCCCACAGCTTGAAAGTTACAGGTAGGTATTTTTTTTTTTTTCTGAGCGAAAACTCAAGATTTCAGAGGTATGTAGCTTTGAAAAAAAATAAAAACAGATAAACAATTCTTTGCTTTCAGAGTCTTAACTCAAGTTGAGACTGATGGTAACAGGAAAAACTTTGGGTTATTCCATCATTTCCTCTGCCATTATTTCTATTGTCCTGGGCAATAAATTCCAGTGTTTGATCAAATAATGACAGATGCCATGCTGTCCCATGCAGGTGTCCCCAGCTTATCCGTAATGATTTTCCTCCAGTCAGCTCATTTCTTAGAGGTTGGCTGCATCTGGTTTCAATGGTACTATAAACAATCATCATTGCATTGTAAAACTGGAAACTCTCCACTAAAATAGTGTTTTGATCTGGGTTGCCATAGTAATAAGTGTATGCTCCCCTCTTTGGAGGCCTTGTTATATGAAGTATCTGTGATTTGCTCAGAATGGCCCCAGTTCATCTGTCAAAATGGGTTTTTCCTTTTTTAAAATAATGATCTAGAAAATCCCTCTGTGGCCACAAATATTTTATAGCCGTAACGAAAAGCATTGGCGTCGTCAAGCTTTATAAATCTATGCCATTATTACATTAGAATAAATCATGTTGCTTAGGAATATCAGTGGAACCTTGTAAGCATAGTTTTAGATTCACTGTTGAACCTGGGTGTGGCAGTTTCTAATGGAGAGAGTGTTATCAAGTGTGACTTCAGAAATTAATCCCACGTCAGTTTGCTGTAGAGAGACCCTACAGCAAAAAATATGGAAATTACTTCTGATTTGTACCAAAACGCTCCAAACAGCTACCCAGGTTCAAACTTAGTTACAATTAGCATGCGGTAAACCACGGTGCGCCAGGACGGGACACCGGACACTCCACTCACGTTTGCATCCAAGTCGTTCCTTGGTCGGAGAAAGAGAGGAGTCCTGCACATTTATCAGTGTTGCCAGGAAAAAGAAATAATGATGGCATATCATTTAGAATAAAATGTTCCAGTCAGTTCCAGTAAATGGTGCAAGAGCTAGGATTGCTTTTTTCCCCTATGGGTACAAGAATAAACAGATATTATATCAACAAACCAGCAATAGAATCCACAAAAAGGTGCGAGATCATTTTTCATCTAAGACAAATGGCTAAGTTGGTTTCTTTTCTGTAAGTCACTACCAGCTACAGGCTTGTTGTGTGTAATTCACTGCTGGCTACTGCCTCGTAATATCTGATGTGGGAATATTAACGGCATCAGCGGGTAAGAGAACAGGAAGGATCCATCTGTATCTGATGAATTCTAATTAAAGCGTAATTACCGCGCAAGGAGTGAGCTGCCAACTTTATTCCCTCTTCCCAACCACAAACCACACAAAGGGAGCCCCGAGTCTTCTGCTGTTTCTACCCTGCTGCACAGCCAGGACAGCAGGCAGCATCCGCACACACATTTCTCTGCATTTTTCAGGTGACTTAGTCTTAAACAACCACAGCCCCTGAAGACATGCAGGGGCAAGAGGTTGTACACATCTTCTGTTATAATTGACCTGGGCTTTGAGATTTCTCTGTCATGATGGATCCCAGAATGGTGCATGATGGGAAGACCCTTGTTATTCCTCTACCAGCCGAGCCAAGCGGACAAGATCAAGTAGGCCTGGGACTTGGGAAAAAAGGGAAGAAATATTGACAGATAAGTAACCACTCCAGGAAATGACAGACAGCTAGAGCAGCGTTGGTCCCCTCAGGACTTGGTGGTAATCCTTTTACCTCATGCTCAAATTCGGTGCTCTTTCGAAGAGATGGAAGAGAAGAAGGGAAAAGCAAATTGCTTAATCAAAGCCCTTAATATGTGGCCAGGATTAGTAACTAGACTGGCAGTACAGAAGCCTTCATAAGAAGGCCTTGGCACTAATGAAGTCATATCTGTAGGCTTGTGAGGACCATCTCAGCCAGCAAAGATGTTTCTTGTGGGAGAAATCCAGGCATTCCAAACTATTTTCCTAACAACTAGGAATCTTCCCCTCAGCTGCCAAAAAGAAGGTAGAGCTACAGCCTGTCTGCTTCCGTTTCGCCATCTTATAGAAAACAGTCTTTATCGAAGAGGCAATGTAACAGGTGTCAATTGAGTTTCCGTCAAAATAAAAGAAGAATGGGCTCTGGCGTGAGTCATTTGCTGCCGAGGGCGCTGGAAGATGTCAGGTTCTTCTTCAGAGAGGAGGAGCTAACAGATGAGAGTGGCTTGCTCATTCTGTTCGTCTGGCATCCTTGAAGGAAACTGTGCAGGCTCCGCTCCGAGTTTGTTGTTGTTGTTGCTATCTTGAGAAGTGGGGGGGAAGTACACAGTAGTTACCCCATTCTAACACAGGGTATTCTGAGGTCCTGATGAGGGATTTGTTATTCTGGTTACCATTGTTGTAGGATAGCAGTGAAGGCACTATTGTTCAGTCATTCTTATTATCTCCTGTCACCCTGTCCCCACCCCCAAGGCATTATCAATCTACCAGAAACACACAGTGAATACTTGATCAAATCTGTAATAGGCTGGCCCTTGTTGAGCCCATGGGAAAATAGGTGCACAGTATCTATAATTGTCCCTCACTTGCGTTCCTACAGTTCTGTATCAGCGATCTACTGCCATGAAATAATTAAGCAACTCAGAGCCATATTTATTGTCTTGGTTTCTACATGTTACAAATCTGAGAGTAGCTTTCCTGGTTTGGGCTCAGGGTCTTTTTAAGGCCAAGTTATGTGTGACCTTGATTGGGACTGAATACTCTGTTAAGTCACTCACGTAGCTGTTGTCCAGAGTCCCCAGTTCCTCGCTGGCTGTTTGCTGGAAGCTTTGGTTCCTCATCATGTGAGCTTCTCCACCGAAGCTTGAGGCATGGCAACTGGTTTGTGCCAGATTGAGTGATCAAAAACCTTGGGTCCTCTTACTTCTCTTTTCAAAGTGCTGAGACTGTAGGTGCGCAAGATTTCTCCTTTTACCTGAAGGTAAAGCATAGTCACAGTTTTCCAGGTTAGTGTCTTCCAGTGCACAGTGCCTTCAAGATCAAATGTAGCAGCATCAAACAGTGAATGTGCAGCTGGGATACTAAGACACCGCAGGACACACGCAGGGTTGACTTTCCCTCACAGACCAACTCCTCTTCTTGTATTCTGGAAACAGCACTGTCTACACTGCTAATTAGGCCAAAAGCACCAGCCTTGCCCTCAATTCCCACCCTCCCTTCACCAGAACCAGCCCATCAGTGAATCTAGATAGCTCCTAACACACCTCACATCCCACAACCTCGCTATCCTTGCCAGGTGTGGTTGTTTGAAGGAGAGCAGATCTCATAAGCTCATACGTTTGCCTAGTCATCAGGGAGTGGCACTGCTTGAGAAGGATTAGGAGGCGTGGCCTTGTTGGAGTGTGTCACTGGGGGTGGGCTTTGAGGTTACAGGAGCCCAACCCAAGCCCAGTGTCACTCTCTTCCTGCTTGAAATTCCTTGGGATCTGCATGTAGAATTCTCAGCTCCTTCTCCAGCACCATGTCTGCCAGCATGCTGCCATACTTCCCACCATGGTGACAATGGACCAACCCTCTGAAACTATAAGCAAGCCCCGATTAAAAGCTTTCTTTTGTGACAGTTGCCATGGTCATGGTATGTCTTCACAGCAGTTGGACACTAATGAAGACACAAGGTACAGCACTCTGACCTGGGAGGCTCTATCCATCCCCTGCTTCTGCTCTTGTTCCAGTCTTAACAATGCGCCCAGAGTGACATAAATTAAATGACTTCACAATGCTCACTTCCCTCTACTGTCCCCATCATCAATCACACTTTGCAAACACTCTAAACTCCTCATCCTGTCTCTACCATCCTTGTTGACATGCCTCTGGCGACCTCGCCTTCAGACTCCCCTACCCTCTCTTATCAAGGCCTGTGTCTGGTTCTCAGGGCACCACACTGGTAGGAGTCTCTTCTATGGAATCATTGTCTTGGACACCATTCACACTCATGTCTGCACATTCTTTAGTTCCACAGCTCAGCTTTAGGGGAGATTTCTGGCACAGTTAGCAGTCAGATCTTACTCTCTGTGTAACCTTTTCAACTTATCTCTCTCATCTTCACCTTTTCTCCTCTTTCTTGCTGTCTTGTCTGTCTTCCCCAACAGAATACAGTGTCTCCTTGTTAACTGGTAAGTCTCTAGCACCTCCAATGAAGCCTGCTGCAGGGAAAATGTCTAATGAACATTTATTGAATAAATGGAAGTCAATTACTGACATCCCCAGACAAGGAACGTTTCCTATCTGCAGATAGCAGGCTTTGCATATTCTGATAATAAGCCTGGTTCTGAGATCCTGCACAGGGTACATTTGAGAACATGTGTTAAAACTAAGCATGAGAAAGAAACCAAGTCTGTCTTATGTGGATCTAATTTTTAAACATAACTGCTAAGAAATGAGGGCAAGTTGGAAGGAGACACTGGGATCTAGAAATTCCCCATTTGTGCTCAGCACTGTGTGTTTTGAAGGAGGCAGCTAGAACAAGATAATTTGGGTTTCACATTTAAAATTTAACACTGTGAATGGATGGTACTGTTGTATCTGTAAATTATACTAATAATTTGAGCCAAAGTTAATGGCACCAACTTAGAGGAAGGAATTACCCTATCCCCCACTTTCAAAATTAATATACTTAAAAAGTCCAAAATAATTCCCCTGGAATCAACTTTCTATCGATAAATAGCAAAGTGTCTGTCATATTCATGCTATTTTGAGAATTTTTCCAAGAAATATCAGTTTTCTATTTCTGTGTCACTTGGATAGATAGTTGGGCACACAGACATCAAATCTGTTCTCAAGGCAATAGACACAGTTGGAATTCGAACCCTGGCTTTCCTTCCTTTCTACACTGTGAATAAGTGTCTTTTGGGTGCTCATCCCTAAAAGAGACATCTGTATCACCACTTCCCATAACCAGAGGCCACACAGACCAGAGAACAGAGGGTTGGGGATGTGTGCTGTAAGTGCTGTCTACTGGGCATTATGGCCATTGCAATCATGAACACATAGCGCCTGTGGATACCTACACATGACCTGTACACTGTAAAGATTTGTCACTCATACTGGTTTACTAAAATGCTTATTGGCCAGTAGCCAGACAGGAAGTATAGGCATGGCTACTGGACTCGGAGAATTCTGGGAAGAGGAAAGGAAGCAGTACAGTTGCAACCCAGATGCAGAGGAAGCAAGATGAAAATGCCTCAGTGAGAAAAGGTATCAAGCCACATGGCTAAACATAGACAAGAATTATGGGTGAATTTAAGTAGTAAGAGCTACTTAGTAATAAGCCTGAGCTTATGGGCCAAGCCGTCTATAATTAATATAGTTTCTGTGTGATTATTCGGATCGGGCATCTGGGAAACAAAAGCACAGGCTCTGTCTATGCCAATACATTGTGTGCATACATAAAACACCAACATTTTCAAAATATTATCAATGCAAACTTCTTGTTTTGCTTCCTGATGCAGATACCAACCTCTGAGGTTGTCTGGTCCCTAGACTGCAAACACAAGAAACTGCCTGCAAGGACAAATGGCAACTAGAAACTTTTGAACACATAGAGTTGAAGATCAGGCATCTCTGCAAAATCTTCCCCAGGTTCCCGTCCCTGCGGCTGAGCAGCTTCCTGAGGTGACATTTCTATAACTGAACTACATCATTAGAACACCTACACCTCTGACCCTCAGAGATAGGTGAGGGTCTGCTTGCACAGAAAAAAAAAATAGGTGAGGGTCTGCTTGCACAGAAAAAAAAAATAGATCTTTTTTCTTTTATTTGTTTTGTTTCATAGCTTCCTTTTATCCTTTTCTTTATCTTTTAAAGAAACTATCTTTTCTCATTTTACATACTAACCTCCTCCTGTTGCCTCCACCTTCCCCCCATCCTCCCCCACTCCACCCCATCCACTCCTCAGAGAAGGTAAGGCTTCCTATGGGGAGTCAACGAAGTCCAACACATCACTTTGAGGCAGGATCAAGGCCCTCCTGGTTATATCTAGGCTGAGCAAGGCATCCCTACAAAGAGAATGGGTTCCAAAAAGCCAGATTAAACAGTATGGATAAATCCTGGTCCAGTGGCCCTGCAGCCTGTCTCAGCCATACAACTATTACCCACATTCCAACGGCCTAGCTTGGTCTTATGCTCGTTCCTTTGCTTTCAGAACGGAGTTGGTGAGTTCCCATTAGCTCAGGTAAACTGTTCCAGTGAGTGTCCCCATCATGGCCTTGACCTCTTTGCTCATATTCTCACTCCTCCCACTCTTCGACTGGACTTTGGGGGCTCAGTGCTGTGCTCTGCTGTGGATATTCCCATCGGTTGCTGGGTGAAGATTCCACAAGGACATTTAAGATAGTCATCAATCTGACTACAGGGCAAGGCCAGTTCAGGCATCCTCTCCTCTATGGCTTAGGGTCTCCTCTATGGCTTAGGGTCTTAAATGAGGTTCACAGCTAAGAGAAATAATTCTGACAGCAGAAGAGGTATGACCCTATCAATATATTAGGGTGCACTGATACAGTAGAGGCATACAGACAAATTAAAACCATGCCAGGGAAAGTAGTCTAGGAATTTATTGGACGCACCAAGGGAAAGAAGGTGTAATTTGTTCACCTGAACCCATTAAGGAGGTGTACATTGAGAGACAGATCTTGTTAACTGTGAAAGCAAAAGAGCCCGAGTTCAAATCCCCAACATCTACATAGAGGTCATTCCTGGCCATGCATGCCTGCAACCCCAACACTGAGGGATCCAAGGAACTCACTGACAAGCCAGCCCAGTAGAAACAGGCTTCCAGTTCACTGTGAGACCCTTAAAAAAAAAAAAAACAAGACAAAGGAAGAAGAAGATGGAAAACTCCAGAGGAAAAGACTGTACGTGTGCCCCTGGCTCCCACATGGGCATACATGAGGGCATGACTCACCTAGACACACGTGCATACTCCAGCTCTTACCTCAGCCGTGGTAGACAGATGCCCCGCACTGCCACAGTGTTAGGTTCTGGCTACTGATGCGTTATGATAGAGGACAGAACCCACCTCTAGGTGGAGACATGCCATTGTCTCTTCTCTTAGTTACTGTGGCTGGGTGGGACCACTCTCGGAAAAGTGGGCTCATCTCCAGCCATGCTAGAGATAGGCAGAACAATAATCTTTCTTCATTAAACTATGAAGTTAGTGTTATATACATAGATTTTGATAAGGATGCCCTTCCTAAACAGGCCATGTATACATTTGCATATTTAATGTGATATTTTAACCTCATTATAATGATAGTAATGATTCCCCACCCCCAGGTCCCTAGACTATCTAGTCTCAGGTTCTTAGCCACCCAAGAAGTGTTGGGTGTGGGTTCTGTCTCTTGGAGTGGGCCTTAAACTAAGTCAGATATTGGCTGGTTTCTCCCATGAGCTCTGTGTCACTATAGTGCCCATGTCTCTTGCAGGCAGGACACATCTTGTAGACTGAAGGGTTTATAACTGACTTCTGAAAGCTCTTCAACTCTGCTGTGACCTTGGGATCCTCTACAGACATTCTGTAACCTACACACAGAAAGAGAGGTGCTTTCTGACATGCAATCAGAGAATCAATATTCGTAACTACGACCAGAGTGGAAAGGGAACCTGCAGCTGTTGCCTCACAGTTTACATTACCAAGGAAAGCAGAAATAGATGGCAAATTACTGCCTGCAAAACTACCATACCATGTGAATTTGCTAATGTTCAATAAATTCTGACATTGTGGGAAGACACAGACGTGCTGTCGGTTCGTACATAGTGCACCCATGACATTACATTCTTCAAGAAGTTAACCATTGAGCAGGAAGCATTTTCTTATTCCTAACAAGACTTTTAGAGCAAGCATCTAGACCATGGATTCTGCCAGTCCTCGACGGGGTGGGGGTGGGCACGTGCTTGATAGCCCACCGCGGAAGAGCAGCTGCAGAAGAAGCTTGGTTACAGTTCCATGAAAACATTCTTATCTGTATAATGGAATCATCTGGAATTCAATTGCTCATTGGTTTCCCCCAAACCAGTATTTCTTAGAGTGCCCAGACAGCACCCCTACAGGACACAGGGAACTAACCCAGGAAACTGTTGAGGGTTTTCTCTTCCTTGGGTCCAGGGTTGTGTCCCCTGGCTCGGGTCCAGGGTTGGGCCCCCTTGCCCAGGTCCAGGGTGGGGTCCTCTTGCTTGGGTTCAGGGTTGGTTCTGCTTGATCATCAGGTCCAGGGTTGGGTCCCCTTGCTGGGGTCCAGGGTTGGGTCCTTCTGGTGTTCTCTAAGCCACAGTTGAAATCCTAAATTGTTGCTCCAAATGATGCAGGTCAGACAGGAACTGATCAGCTCCTGATTAGATGCATCAGAATGAACAGCGCAAATGGTCTCAATGCTAGAAGGGGTGCAAGCCTTCAGCAGGGGGCTTCTGCTGCCTACAAAGTCGCTTCAAAGTGTTTGTATGTAAATGCTCACACCTTGGCTATGAACTCAACACTCCATTAAGCAGCTGAGGGAATTGGTACCTCTATTGTGGCACTTCTCACTTTTGTTGAAGCCCAAGGTAGGGATGGGGAGGAGGAAGAGTAGGGGAGGGAACAGAACGAGGAATGTGGTCATGGCAAAGGCAAAGGAAGCTTCAAGCTCTGCCTACCATTTTCCTGCAGTTATTAAAATATCATCTGTCACTCCCCAGTGTGTTCTGATTTGAATAGTGAATGATATGGCCTCCTAGCAGGTTGTGGAATTATTGAAACATTAGAGATGAGGAGACCGCCATTTTGTTTGTAAATAAATATGGAAGTCACGTTACTTGGAAGTCATACTTTGGTTCAGAAATCTCTATCACTTCATAGCTAAGGCTATGTGTTCATGACATAAATGTAAAATCAAGAATTAAAATATCTAGGGGAGGGGGCCCTTGTGACTACATGGCTGTCAATTTGAAAATGAGAAACTAAGGATCAAAAAAGCTGATTTCCTAATGCTAATTAATGGAAAAATCTGGAAGGCAGACTCTAGTATCCTAAATGCAAATTAAGCATTTTTGTTACCTTGGGTTTTTCTTCAGGCATTATAACAATGGTTCCAAGACTCAGAAGAATAAAGAAGTTATAGTAGATTGACTACATTAACTAGCTAGATTAACTAACCTAGCATCCTCTCTAGGTTAAGGGACTCAGAGATGAGTAGCAACATGCCCCTGCTTGCCCTAGGTCAGGTGTCTGGTGCTTACATGTGATTTCAGCTGAGGAAGAAGCCAATCATCAGGTTTCTTGTGGTAAATAAAAGCTAAGAATACAACTGGTTCCTGTCTTTACAAATGAATAGTTCACTGGCTTTCTTCAAAGTTACTGAATGTCTTCAAAACTCCCATTTCATCATCTATAAAATGAGCATTAATATTCACCTTGGATGACTGTTACAGTGACTGAGCAAGGTGAGCCGTGCAAAGCCCATAGCCCAGTGCACAGCCCAGTGCACAGCACATTGCCACATATTCCACGAGCATTGGTTACCCTTACGGCCGTCAGGCATCACTCTTCGGCTTATATAATGTGTTGCCTTAATATCAGTCCCACAGACCCCATGGGGACAGATGCTGTTGTTCTCCTCTAACAGGCTGAGAGAGGCAGGCATAGCATCATCAGCACCAATCACAGCAGGACTCAGACTCGAGTTTTCCCCTCTTCGGTGTGTCTGTCTTCGGTTAGCTACCTGGGGTGGGGGTGCTGAGAGAACAACAGGAGACAGGAGTTCCCCTGAGAAGGGGTTGGTGTAGGGGAAAACCCCAAAGCTTGAGGCTTCGAGCTTAACTGAAGCTATTACTTCTTTCCACACAGTTCAGAGATGTGAACCTGTAATCTGGAAGGAGCTGGGATTTAGCCTTAAGATTCAGGAGATGCTATTCACCCCCTCAAAAGAGGACATTCAGATGTGGGGAGGGAGGCAGGGAGGCAGGGAGGGAGGGAGGAAGGGAGGAAGAAAGCTAAGCTGGAACGGAAATCCTCACATCCTGGGATCAGGCCTCTAATGAAGGCATGACTGTTAGGTTCAGGCATTATGCTGGCCCGTCACCTGGCAGGATGAACCTAGGAAGTACTCTGGCCAGCCCAGGGTCCTATGGCTGCTATGTCACTATGTCTCTACTCACTATGTATGTACATAGATGAAAAATATCCCTTTAAGTGACAAGCTGTGCCCACTTCTGCTCTCTTTCCTCCTGCTTTTCTGAAGAGGCAGGCTGCTCCTTGCTTCTTCTTCCTCTTTCTCCTTGTATTTCTCTGCTCTCTTCCCTCCCCAACTCCCTTTATCTCAAGAAAACTCCCGCATCAGCTTTGCCTGCATGGTATGTCTGTCCCTCACTTGCCATGGGCTCTCACCTACCATGTGGCCCCCTTGGTCCGTCAAGGTCTCTATCGTGCCATTTTACAACATTGGACCCACTAAGTAAGGAAGCATGAGAGTTCTCAGGGGTCACATATCAAATACCCTGAATATTGGATATTTGTGTTATAATTCATAAGAGTATTATGAAATAGCAAGGAAAATAATCTTATGGTTGGGGGGGTCTCCACAACAGGAGGGACTGTATTAAAGGGTTGCAGCATTCATGAGGAAGGTTGAGAACCTCGGCTCTGAACTGTCACTTCTTCACACTGGTAGTGACAGTACTGTGCCCATGGTGCATGTGAACTGCTTGGCTCTCTCCTGGCATACAGTAACTCCCAGAGAGTGGTAGCCATCTATTCTGAGATCTGTGCCTCTGGGAACAAGAAGAACACGCCTCTTCATGGTTCTCCAAGCCCTGGTACCTAAACCTCTCTCCTGGGTTTTATTTCCTGGATCAGCCTCTGGTCTGCCTGTAGCTTCCATAGTGGATTAGTTGGCGAGGTAACTGCCTCTTTCTATGACTTTGAAGGTTCTTTCCTTTACCCTGACTGTACATTTTTATCAGCAATATTGGTTAAGTCTCAGAAGTGGGGCATGTTATCTGAAGCCAATAGAAATGACAAACGCATTCAAAGAAAAGAGTCTGGACCATAATTAGATCTTCACAGGTTTTCAAACTGCATAGACGCAAGCACGTTAGGCTGTGATGGAGATACCTATAGGCACATCCCTGAAGTCACTCAGACCCGAAATACCCACACACCATGATAGCCTACTCATTGATGTTGCTCAGTTCGGCAAACCACGGGATCTAACAGGAAGTGACAGACTTTAGCCTTTTTCTTTCAAGAAAGAAAGGCAACACTGGGCATCTTAGTTAAGGTCTCTATTGCTTCGATAAAACACCATGAGCAGAAAGGAAACTGGGGAGGAAAGGGTTTATTTGGCTCACACTTCCCCATTCCTGCTCATCATGGAAGGAAGCCAGGACAGGAATTCAACAGGACAGGGCCCTGGAGGCAGGTGCTGATTACTGGCTTGCTCCACATGGATTGCTCAGCCCACTTTCTTGTAGAAGCCAGGACCACCAGTCCAGGGACAGTCCCATCCACAATGATCTGGGCCCTCCCCCACTGATCACTAACTGAGAAACGCCTTACAGCTGGATCTCACGGAGGCGTTTCCTCAGTGGAGGCTCCCTCCTCTCTGATGACTCCAGCTTAGGTCAAGTTGGCACAAAACCATCCAGTACAACTGACCCTGTCAACTTGACACACAAACGCATCACTATTAAGTCACAACCCTTCCTTTCTTATTCATCCTCAAGTTCGCACATTAATAACATACAACTTTAAAAGTCCCACAATATTTACTAATTCAAACACATTAAAATTTCAGTCCCTTTAAAAAAAACCAATTTCTTTTAAAATCCAAAGCCTTTTAAAATTCAAAGTTTCTCAATTGTGGGCTCTAATAAAATAAAAAAATAAACCAAATACTTTCTTACTTCAAGAGGCAAAATCATGGCACAGTTACAACCATATCAAAGCAAAATCAAACTCCAACCACCCAAGGTCTGGGATTTACTCACAATCATCCGGGTTCTTCCAAAGGGCTGGGCGCACTTCTCTGGCTCCACCCCGCACTTCTCTGGCTCCACCCGCTCAGCACACAGCTTGTCCTCTAGACCCAGGATCTGCTGCTGTTCTTGGTGGCCACACCATGGTGCTGGCATCTCCAAAATGCTGGGGTCCCTGCTGCAGCTGGGTTGCACTTTCACCAACAGCCTCTCCTCTTCATGGTGCCAGGCCTCAGCTTCTCGGCATGACCCCTTCAGTCCTGGGCCTCCAACTGCCACTGAGGCTGCATCTTCACCAATGGTCTCTCCTGGCCTCTCACAGTGTCAAGACTCAGCTGCTCTCCAGGACCCCTTCATGCCTTTTAAGCCGGTACTGGGTGACTCTTACACATTACCAAATCTGGCTGCCAGGATGAGGTATAACATTTTCTGACATGAACACAGCTTCTCTGTGCTCTCAGGAAACACTTCCCGGAAGACTTCACCTCAGTGACGTTGGTCTCATCCTAATTTCTTAGCTCCAGTTGCCAGCGTCAATTGTCTCGGTAACACAAAGGATTCCCTAGATGGTGCTGGTTTCTTGTTAATCGTGGCCCATTCTTCATCCCCAGCATTTCAGAATGACAGAATCTTAATTCAGAATAGCAGACGGTCCTGACAGAGTCCTTCACTCTGATAGTTCAGAAGCCAGGCCTCCATGGTCCACACTGCTCTCATCAGCCCTATCTTCCCAGTTCCCACAGAAGACCGCGCTGAGTTCTCCACACTCAATGGCTTTTCTAGTCGTAAGTTCCACACCCCCCAAACCTATATGGCCAGGTCTGTCACAGCAACACCCCGCTATGCTGGTACCAACTTGTCTTAGGGTTTCTACTGCTGCAATGAAACACCATGACCAAAAAGCAAGTTGGGGAGAACAAGGCTTATTTGGCTCACATTTCCATGTTACTGTTCACGACTGAAGGAAGCCAGGAGGGAAACTCAATAGGATCCGGGGGGCAGGAGCCGATGCAGAGGCCATGGAGGGTGCTGCATACTAGGTTGCTCACTATAACTTGCTCAGCCTGCTTTCTTATTGAACCCAGAACCACCAGCCCAGGGATGGCACCGCCCACCAAAGGCTGGGCCCTCCCCATTGATCACTAATTGAGAAAATGCCTTACAGCTGGATCTCATGGAGGCATTTCCTCAGTGGAGGCTCCTTCCTCTCTGTAGACTCTAGCTTGTGTCAAGTTGGCACAAACCAGACAGCACACCGGGCCTAGGTTTCTGCTGAATAAATCTGTGGCTGGAATATATCATTTGTTAAAGAGACCCAAGTACAAATGACATTCAAGTCCCTTTTAAACCAGAGAGAATCCATCTAGTGGCTTGTACAATCTCACAACACTGAGAATCTTAACAGAACAGGTTTTCAATCCCTTGTTGTCTCCACAGACAGTGAGCAAATAGGTCACAGAAGTGGTCAGGTGTCTGTCACTCTGAGTCCCAAGCATCTGGATCCCGCTAGCCTCATGACCCGGAGTTCTTTTCTTTCCCAAATAAAACTGTGTCCCCAGAGAAGGAGTTGAGCTTCTCGTACCCCCACACAGCTGAGTCTTTCCTCCTCCAGGTGGGGTGCAGCCGTTCCGCCCTTTGAGTACACCATTATCCTCTCTACTGAACTTCCCCCTTCAACGTCTAGCTCAACACTGGCCTCCTCTACAAAGACAAGACGTCCTGGTTCCTCGCATCCCTCTGCCCTCCCCCAGGGCCCAGAGATGGCACACCTGCACCCACTGACATCCTGCCTCCGAGCCGTTTGCCGGTTGTTTCATGTCGTGGGGACCCTCTGACTGAACTCAGAGCTCTGAAAGGGCAGAGAACCTCTGTGGATGGATGTGGGAAAGAGCAAGCGCCAGGTTTGGCTAATGATTGTATAACACTGGGCACAAAGCAATCACTGGGGGGCCTAAGACCCTTCACACAGCACTGCAATTCTGTGAGGATCAAGGGTAGACCAGGTCATCCAAATTTCAGAAGATAGAAGCCTTCTCACAGGCTCTTAGTAGTTCAGCCATTCTTCCAAATCAAAACTGCAGACAAAAAAGTTTTTCTGCAGCCACCAGCTCTAGCCGAACACATCACGGATTACTTAAAGAACAATTTATTTTTAATAGAAAAATTGATCCTAGAATGAAACATGAAGCCCGCTTTCTCTCCGACCCCCTTTTTTGGGCCGCAGACTAACCTTTTAAAGAATAGCATTTTTGCCCTAGAGAGGAGCATACAAGTTTAAAAGGTTATTTTCCACATTACACGTAACCCACACGCTCACCTTTCCTATCTCTTTGCTGGATCCTCGTTCAGGGTGCCTGTGGCACTAACTCCCTGAAAATGCTGGCTCTATTAATGTATGATTTACTTCTCTTTGCTTGGCAAAGTACAGACTCCATACTTCAAAAGAAGACTTGAGCTTTTGTAATCCATTACTTATTCCATGAGACAAGATAGCATGGAATTTTCTCCCCTCAAAACTCAGAAGAGCAAAGGAGGGGGGGATGGCTGGTGAGCATAGCTCCCCTGATGCCCCATCCCTAGACCAGCTGCTTGGTCCCTGATGTGAGTTCCCAGGGCTTTCCCCCTCGCTCTCCTTAAATTGAGCAGCCAGTGGTGAGTCCGTGTTTAGTGTCTGCCTCTCTCTTCCTACGGCCAGCTCTAACAAGCTCAAGCCCAGCCCTCCCAGTCTCCCCACAGCCTCTTGCTGCTCATTCTATCCATGCTATCCATGGCTGAGCGTGCCCCACCCACAGCCTCTTGCTGCTCATTCTATCCATGCTATCCATGGCTGAGCGTGCCCCACCCACAGCCTCTTGCTGCTCATTCTATCCATGCTATCCATGGCTGAGCGTGCCCCACCCACAGCCTCTTGCTGCTCATTCTATCCATGCTATCCATGGCTGAGCGTGCCCCAGCCTTCTTAGAGATCTCCAGGGCTGAGTCTCCTCAGGTGCCACACAGCTGGCTACAGCTGTTCTGTTCCGCAGGAGCTCCCATCTAGGGTGGGTATCAAGGTCTCCTTGCCTCCATTTAGGAGAGCTCTGAGCGACCCACCCAACTCCTCATCTCTGTGCCATCACCCGAGTCCCCTCTGAAGCTCCATTGTATATTAATTTCTCCCCCCACCCCTGCTCTCCCTCTCGCACCATTGTCCCTCCTAACAAAACGTCCTGATACAAGTTTCCATTTCAGAGTGTTTCCAAAGGACTCAAGCACAGGAATGGCACGCATTAATATTTGATGAAAAATGAGCGAATAAAGCATCTAACAATAAACAATAACATTACTTTCCCGGGTGTGCCTTCCTAGGGCTGTGACTCCTGGCAGTCAGTGTGGGCAATACTGAGGTTGATGAGCCATGTGCTAAACTCTAAGGAGTCAGAAGACCCAGGCCCTCCTGGTAGTTCCATGAGAGGAAGGTGAACCCACATGCAGTACAGCCGAACCCGAATTCTGTGCAGATGAAGACATCGTCTTGCCAACTCCGTTTACATCAGGGATATAGAATTACAAACCTAAAACTCTTCCTAGGCAGCATCCTGGGGATTTCAATATCTTCTGAGTGGAATGCCTACGATGCTTCACCCAGAACTAGATAAAGTCAGTAGACCTCTACAGAAGATGATTTTTAGTAAGCAGAGTGATTCCATCACTTCCAGGAATAATGTGTCTCTCTTAGTAAAGAATGGGGGAGAATCTTGAAACATGGTGCACACTCCACACACCAATGCATGTGCCAGCCTCATCGATGCACACACCACACACCAATGCATGTGCCAGCCTCATCGATGCACACACCACACACCAATGCATGTGCCAGCCTCATCGATGCACACGCCACAGTTCACGTGGCAGCCTCTTCAATGCACACACCACACATCAGTGCAC
>NC_022027.1:55541975-55546820 GCF_000317375.1 Microtus ochrogaster | reverse complement strand
TATAAAAAAAGACTTGTCTCTTGAAAGTCTAATCTTTTCAGATGTTATGGACACCCAGTTTCAACCTAGTAGCTCCCCTCTTGAGCCCCCACTGTTACATAACACAGGGTTGGTAAGGATGGGTTTCCTAAGAGCCTGGGCATCCGAACTTCTCTTGCCAATATCACATGCTAAGCAGACTCCCCAGCCCTTGGGACCGATTCACAGACTGAAACCCACTGGGGTCTTAGACTCTGGCTATACGTAAAGTAGGATCAACATCACCATCATGAATTATTCAGCCCCATCCTGGGCTATTCCTTAGTGAGCACTGAAATAATAGAAGCTGACAACATTGATTCGGGGTGGATTTATAGTGGAGCCAAGTTCAAGGTCAGTAAGGAAAGGCTGGCCAGGCCCGGGGGAACTTGCCCACAAGTGCACAGGTCCCCAGGGAACATCTCCACCTGGACAACAGTACAGCAAGGCCACATGCCCTTCAAAATGCTCCTTTTCCTCCCAAGGTGTGATGGAAATAAACATTGTCCCCTCTGAAAAAACAAAAACCAAAATAACTTAGCTCCCGTCAAGATAGTGCCCCAGCCGAAAGGATAGATGAGATTCTTCAAGCATTTCACAAAACATCTGAATTGCCAGATAATTAACAGTTCAATAATCAAATCTCGGAACATAATTTCAGCTGCTTAGCAAAGAGGAAAGAAAGGAAGGCTTTGATACAGTTTGTTTTGAATTTTGTATTAGGTTTTGACTAATTAAAAGGGAAAAAAGTATTGGCATCATATCTAATCCTCCCATTGATCTCCCTCAACATTTATTCTGGTGTCTGTTATTGTGTAATCATTAAATATAAAATATTAAGCTGGACATTTGACTTTATTGATCACTTTATGGACTAAAGATAGGGCGAGTAATTATCTGCCAAGATGGATTCATTGACGGGGCTGTCATTGGGAGAACTTAAATTGACAAGCATTTGATTTTTCTTCCAGGGCACTGTTTGCATTCATCATTTCCTCTTAATCCCTTCTTCATCAAAATTGAATATTTATAGTTATCTTTCTCTTCCGGGCTCTTCGGTCTGCAGACAGGTGCTTCCTACAGAGATTGGGTATATGGCAGTGGACAGAGTGAGCCACTGGTCTCGAGTATTTTTTTCTTCTCATCCCCGATGATCTTTTAATAGTACTTCATCTCTTTTTTTCCATTCAAATATTTACACTTCTTTCCCCCTCCCAATCCTCTCCTGTTCCCCCACTTACCCTCCCTTCTCCCCCTCCCTGGTTGAGAGAGGGCAGGGAACCCTGCCCTGTGGGAAGTTTAAGGCCCTCCCTACATCCAAGCCTAGGAAGCTGTGCATCTATATAGACTAGGGTCCCAAAAAGCCAGAACATGCTGTAAAAACAAGTCCCAGTGCCTTTATCAATGGCTTCTCAGTCAGCCCCCATTGTCAGCCACAATCAGAGAGTTCGGTTTGATCGCATGCTCATTTAGACCAGGTCCAGCTGGATTTGGTGAGCTCCCATTAGAACAGGCACACTGTCTCAGTAGGTGGACCAATCCCTCTCGGTCCTGACTTCCTTGCTTGTCTTCTCCCTCCTTCTGCCCATCAGCTGGACCTTGGGAGCTCAGTCCATTGCTCTGATGAGGGTCTCTGTCTCTATCTCCATCCGTCGCCAGATGAAGATTCTATGGTGATATTCGAGATAATCATCAGTGTGATAGTGGGGCAAGGACAGTTCAGGCACCCTCTCCTCTGCTGCCCAAGGACCTAGCTGGGGACATCCCCGTGGACATCTCGGATCCCCTCTACTTCATCTCTTTAAGCCTTAGTTTCTCCTCTTGAAAAATAATCTTATTTGTTTTGAATTTTTTCTCTGAGTCTTTCTCTCCCTGGTCTCTCAACATATACAGTTCCACTCAGTTTTCAGCAGCAGCATGGTACCTCGTCAACATTTCAGGGGTCTTGAAGGGTGCCAGGGATACCTTGAAGAGTGAGCCCAGTCCCTGCCCAGCTTCTAAAACTAAACTGTGCCAGGTGACTGTAGCAAGAAGCCATGAGAGTCTACTAAGGGTTCTCAAGAATTTTAGGTATAAAATAGGGGCAAACCCTCACTGATACAGAACAGTTTAGACACCACTGCTGATCCAGCTGCCTTTATCTGGTTGCTCTGTCCAAGGTGAAGAGCAAGCTGCCTGCTCTGTCCACCCAAGAGAGTGCCAGAGCAAGAGAGTGAGATCCTCTCCCTCATCTTATAAATTGTCACATTTGCAGACAAGACCACACTCTAGGATTTGTAATCCCCAAAAGCTATAGGCTAAAGGGATCAAAATTCCACACTGGGTGACCCTATGAGGGTTTGTATAACTGAAGGTGGAGGGCTGTGAAGAATTTGGCAATCATGAAAGGTTTCTGATCAGTCAAAAATTCATTCAAAGTCAAATTCTGGTGAATCTGGTGCCACTCCCCTGTGCTGAATTGCATGACCTCACCTAAGCCTTGGGTCAGAACATGCATGGCTCACCCCCACCTTGTGTGGCATGTGTCTAGCTATCCTGCCTAGATACCAATCTTACGGATTTATTAACCAATGAGAAAACTACATATACACAGTGTACAGAAAGATTAGTCCACAGCATTCTCCCTTTTGTCTAAGTAAAAAGGAAGTAAGAATTACAGTTACAATATTCAGTCCATTTGTATTTGATAAAATTAGAGAAAATTGTACTATTATCTATTTTTGTGAGTCCAACGTTTTGTGTCTACTTTATGTTTTATCATAACTAAGGAAAATTGTAACTGTAACTATCTAGTCTTCAGTTACATCAATGACCCCAGAAGGGTGAAATGTTAGCTAACAACAGAGACATCTCACTGCCTGGGCAGTCACCCAAAGTTTCTCTGTAATGTTGGGGCATCCATCTTCACCCTACAGGCCTAGAATGTTTGACAGACTTTTCTGTAAAGCAGGATTTTTGAAGGACTTTCACACCTTGTCTTGGCAAAGTTTGACAGTCACTTTCTTTTGTGTCCTGTTGGTCCAGTTTCAGCAGTAACTGTCAGCAGTTGAGGCAAAGGTAGCTTTCTTCCCCAGTGGCTAACTAACTTTTGCCACTAAGAAATTAAACTCCATGTTGTAGACAGAAGTTTTTTCCCCACCCAGTCCCATAGTCAGTAACAAATAAATATATTAATTATAAACTGTTTGGCCTATCGCTCAGGCTTATTACTAACTACCTCTTACAACTTAAATTCACCCATAATTCTTGTCTACGTTTGACCACATGGCTTGGTACATTTTCTCAGTAAGGCTTTCTCATCTTGCTTCCTTTGCCTCTGGCTGGTGACTGCATCTCTGCCTTTCCTCTTCCCAGAATTCTCCTGGTCTGGTTGCCCTGCCTATACTTCCTGCCTGGCTACTGGCCAATCATCATTTTAATAAGCCAATATGAGCAACAAATCTTTACAGTGTACAGAGTACAGCATTATTCCACAGCCCCATATGGAGTTTGTTCAATGCCCATTATCTCCTCTGAAGTAGATCAGTGTTGCCAGGAGCAGACATGTCCTACTGCCATGAAAATATTTAGGTTATTAAATATATAACCTAAATGCCATATTCTTTAGGTCTTTGAAATGTTAGAAGACTATCTATCTATCTATCTATCTATCTATCTATCTATCTATCTATCTATCTAAATATATCTGTGTGACCTTAAAAACATACCTAACATGGCTATAAGTTTGACTATTTTATATGACTATTAATCTGTATTTCTCAATTAAACATTACGTTTTTAAATGAGTTGCATAAGCACAATACCCCAAACAAGAGTAGAAATATATATGCAGTATAACAAAATTAATTTGACATTTGTATCAATAAACCAAAATCCATAGCAATATAAAACATTTAAGACTAATAGTTGTTTTTTGGATTAAAGTAGATTCAATGATATACTTGTTTATCCTATCATTTCCATATCCCTCTTTGCTTTTTAGAATGATATCCCTCAACCTAATCTCCTTTGTCCATCTTTTTCCTGACCATTACCAATAACAATGTGTAACCAACCCACCCTTAAATGATAATAAATATTCATAACTCATTTTGGAAATGTGGGCATAGCCTTCTAAACTACTTCATGTTGTTTGGGAACACTGATAATCTTTGAGGAAACCTTGAGAAAATCAGGATAATTGTCAGGTCTTGGTTGTAGTATTCTGTGAGACTGGATCAACTCAGTCAACAACCTGGAAGCTGTTTTAGATGCTGGATCACCTGGGTCATCATTTTCATTGGTGTCTGGTCCCTTTGCTCTGAAATATATAAACTTTGAAAGGTAACATGCATATCTATATTAGTACAATTAGATTGTGAAGTGTACACAAGTCAGTTAAAGATGATTTTTGTAATGTGTTTCATCGGATGATATAGATAGATGATAGATAGATAGATAGATAGATAGATAGATAGATAGATAGATAGATAGAGATAGATCACATGCCTTGTAGTTCTTTTAGGTTTATTTTATGCTTGTAGCCAGGATTTTCAGGGGGTCTTCCTCAATCAAACCTGATTTTCCTTTGTTCAGAACAAATCCATAGCCTCTCATTTCCTTTGGAAACAAAAGCACAACCTCTGCCCCAAAGTAACATATCTTTTGACCTAAATTTTGTAGTCAAAATGTTTTAAAAATATATAAATTGGTTTAATCCAGCAGTTTCCATAATTCAACGTCTTTTAGCAGTCAAAATTTCAAAGACAACACAATAACATATAGGACCCAGACTCTCTGCGTAGTTCTCATCTTTACATGGCACACACACACACACATGCACACACA
>NC_022027.1:55538673-55541715 GCF_000317375.1 Microtus ochrogaster | reverse complement strand
CATTCTTTTTCTTCTCTCTCCCAAGCCTATGCGTAAGTTTTAAATACACTGTGACCCATTTAGAGGCTCTTTTAGTCTGAATCTGTCCTTACTATGCATCTGTAACCTTTTCTGTCTGGGTGAACAAAAAAACCTATTGTGTTACTTAGAACATGGCATACTGGCCTCAGCTCTTCCCTTTAGCTTGTTGAGAGTCTAGTCTCATGGCAGAGGCACCAGCTCTGAAAGACATGTTTATTGCCCCAACTCTGGGAAGTTTCTGGGTCCATGATGCCACTGAGTAACATGCCACCTGCCACTCATAATCACCATTTAGTTGTTTAATAGTATAACTTCTTAAAAGAGCTCCCCCGCCCCCATTTTTGCTGCTAGCACCATCCAGAAAGTCATCTCATCTCTTAAAGAAGTCATGCCTCTGCTTGCCACCAGCAAGCAGCCTACCCAAGAAAATGCAGCTACTAAGAAGCCATGCTTGACTCCCTTCTTATGTGTCTAGAATCCCTTCTTAATATTTGTCAGGAAATTCTGGCCCCATATTCAAACACATATGTAGATGGACATGCTCTGTCCTGCCCACCAGTTCCCAAATAACCACTCAGTGGCTTAATATTACTTATAAATGCTCGGCTGATGGCTCAGGCTTATTACTAGCTAACTCTTATACTTAAATTAACCCATGCTACTGGAGGTTTCTCCCCTGGCTGCCAGTTCCCAAATAAACACTCAGAGGCTTAATGTTAATTATAATTGCTTGGCCTATTTGTTCAGATTTATTATTAACTAGCTTTTATAACTTAAATTAACCCTTTTCTATTATTTTACCATGAGGCTCGTGGCTTATTATCTCACATCGTGCTTCTCCAGAGGCTGCTGGTGTCTCCCTGACTCCGCCATTTTTCTCCCTGTCTCTCTGTTTGGATTTCCCAACTAGTTCTATTCTACCCGGCTATTGGCCAAATCAGCTTCTCCATTAACCAATGGTAATAAAGCATATTCACAGCATACAGAGAAATGTCTCACATCAAACCCATATTTCCTATCTATGCTCTGCCACATAGCTCATGGCTTGTTACCTCATTGTCTGTACTCCTGCTTACTAGGCAGCTGGCTGCTGTAGCAGAGGACCTAGGGTCAACTTCCAGCAACCAGGTGGAGGCTCACAACTGCCTGTACCTCTAGTCCTATGTTATCCAGCACCTTCTTGTTGCCTCTATAGGGTCCAGGCACACATGTGGTAGTACACAGATATACATGCAGGCAAAATGTATTAAAATAATAAAATTAAAAAGATAAAGATTGGTTTTATTTTTATCTTTCCTTGTGTATGTGTGTGCATACATTCCCATGGAGACCAGAGGAGAGTGTTGTGTTCCCTGGAGCTGGAGTTACAGGTGGTTAGGAGCATTGGGAACCCAAGCCAGGTCCTCTGGAAGAGGAGCAACTCTTAACAACCAAGGCATCTCTCCAAACAGATCTTCCAGTGTAATTTTTAAGAACCTAAACCTTGAGCCCTCACCCAGGACAGTGGTATAGTTCATAAACATAAGACATTATCTACAATTTGGGGATAGCGGAAGAGTGCATGGAGGTCTCTCCAGGACAGGGATGGCTCTCTAGGTTTATAGGATCAAGTTTTGTTCTGATGTAAACGCTTTTTTATTACTATTTATTTATGATCATTTTGCTTTTATTCAACCTTCTCAGTCCAACTACTTACTAGATGTGTGGCAATAAACAAATCTCTCGATCTTCCCGATGCAGGGACAAGACCTCTTTGCAGCTGGCTGGCTGTGTTAGTGTTAGGAGCTTGTATAAGTGAAGCTCCTGCCACACAGCCACGGGCACTCAGTCCTGGCTGATACCTGACAGGCTGGAGGCCCCGGTCATCCTGCAATAACTGCAGCCTCTTCCCTACTAACTTACTGCTTGTGTTTTCTTCAGTCTGAAATCATGTACACAGATTTCTATTGTTTAAAACATGTCTGCTGTACAGCTTCTGCCAAAATGGCTTTACTCTCAACTCTGAAGTTTGCTGCATCTAAGTTCGGCCTTAGCCACATTAGCATGGCCTAGAATTTCCCATCTTAAATCTTTCCTGGGGCAGAAAATTAATCTTTCCTTAGGCAGTACCTAAAGGGTATAAGTATTGAGTGATCCAGAGATCAATTAAACACAGATTGAGCCTAAGCAAATAAACTGTCTCTCTACACAAAATGAGGCCAGTGAAGACAGAAGAACCCCGGAAGATGGAGTTAGGTTTATTCAGGCACCTGACAGAAGGAAAGGATGACTCAGGAAGCTGCTGGGATCCTGTCTGAAAACATGGTGGTGGGATGAAGACAGAAAGAAACAGATAGACAGACAGAGACACAGACAGATGGGGGAAACAGACAGAAAGAGGGAGAGAGACAGAGAGAGACAAAGACAGAAAAAGATGCAGCAGGGTGGGGGCACAAGCCCTGGATCTCATCTCTTGGATACATATGGTGCTGGCTCTCTGGAGGACCTATGCAGATGTTAGAGCCCACTTGAAAGGAGGCCGTGAAAATTGCCCCTGAACTTGCTTACCTGGTGTAGCCCATAATAAGTTGTTATCCATCCGGACAACCTGCTCCCAGATCTTTGCTTGTATATGGAAGGCAGTTTTTGTTCTCACAAACAAGGGTCAAGCATCTTGGAGACTCAGACCAAAGATCCTGCATCCCATAATTTGTAGGATAATCTGCCTTCAAAGAGAAGACAATCTGGCTTTGGGGCTAGAGAAATGGCTCAGCCAGTAAAGTTCTTACCTCACAAGCACGAAGACCCGAGTTCAGAAGGACAGAACTCACACAGAAAGCCGAGCATGGCAACCACTCATTGCCTGATGGGAGCAGAGATCAGAGGATGTCTGGGTGCTCACAGTCCAGCAGGGCTGAAGATCCAGGCCAACAAGAGATCTTGTCTCAGAGGAAAAATGGAAGGCACCTGTGAAGATGCATGTCCAAGGCCTCACATGTGTGCTGTGCATGGGTACCCGAGGGAGGGAGGGGGAGGGAGGAA
>NC_022027.1:55536201-55538451 GCF_000317375.1 Microtus ochrogaster | reverse complement strand
GAGGGAGGGGAAGGGAGGGAGAGAGGGAGGGACGGAGGGACGGAGGGACGGAGGGAGGGAAGGAAGGAATTATCTGCTTCCAAACGTTAAAACATCAGCAGAGCCCTCCTACTGTCCTTAGACTCGCTGCTTTGGAAACACAGCACCCGGAAGGGCCCTGTGCACAGCCCCCAGGGCAGCAATGGACAGACCTGGAACTCCATAGAGCGTCTTTCCATGGAGTTCCTTTCCTCACTATGGACGAGCCCGTCAATGTTTTAGAACATTGGACACTGACGTTAAGTTGTACTACCAACATTACACATGTAAACAGTATAAACAATAGTGTTTAATGTGAAATAAGAATCAGAGACAAAACTAAACACAATATAGATGAAATAGCAAAATGGTTGTAGCTTTAAATTCTAAACTCTTTGGCTCGTTTGGGACAGAGATGGAACTATTGACCGGAAATATAACGTGTGAGGATAGGAAGTGTCACTATATCAAGACATTGGAGTAATAACTCAGAAAAATTACAATGTGTGAGTTCCAAGCTAATGAATGAAAAAAATTAAGGGAAGAATATCTCAATTAATCCAAAGGAAGAATTTTTAAAACTTAGATCAATCCAAAACAAATTATAAAACATAAAATTAAACAACATAAAACTAAAATGACTACAAATAGATAAGTGGCCACGATAAATGAAAGTACTCTAGAATTTCTATTAAAGCAACAGACTACATGCAAAGCCAAATTGTTCATGTGTTTCATACAGGAAACACGTGAAACATAAAGAAATAATAAAAAATCAGAAAGATGAAAAATATAACAGAAAGAGAGTTGCTGTAGCTCTATGAAAATCAGATGTAAGAAAATTTAAGGCAATAAGCATGCTACAGGAGAGGTCTGTGTCTCTAAACAAAACCTGGCAGTAGGTGATGAGGGGAAGGAAGGAGATAGGCAGCCATTCCTGTTGCAGAGGAACAAGGAGAAAGCTGTGCTTACAAACAAGGTGACCATGGAGCTGATGCAAAAGAAACACTACAAACGTAATAACAGAACAACTGAGACCAAGAAGAACTAACAAATATAAGGCCAATATATTAAAAATCAGTTTATGTTAGTAATAAACATCCAGAAGCTGGCCTTAAATCACAGCATTTAAACTACCATCTACTTAGGAAAATAGACCTTCTCAAGGGTATAAAAATGTGTACACTGAAAACTATAAAAGATCAGAAAATTAGAGATTAAGCCTCTGTTTGAGAGTAAAGAGAATTACATAATTAGAGGTTTCTCTTCTACCTGCGAGTTCCTGAATAACCACTCTGAAGCTTAATATTGATTATAAATGTTTGGCTGATGGCTCAGGCTTATTACTAACTAGCTCTTACATTTAAATTAACCCATTTCTATTATTCTAGGTATTGTCGCATGGCCTGTGGCTTGCCTGTGGTGCTCTGGCATATTGTTCCAAGCTCTGCCCTTCTTCTGTATCTCTGCTTGGATTTTCCAGCTGGTTCTATCCTTCCTTGCCATAAGCCAAAGCAGCTTTATTTATCAACCAATGAAAGCAACACATATTCACAGTGTGCAGAAAGACCATCGCACATCAGAATTATTGTTGATATTTCAATTTTCTCCAAAATGGTCCAGACTCACTACAATCTCAGTCAAAATATTAGAAAAACTTTTCTTTCTTAGAAGTTAAGAAATATTTTTTTCTAAAATTTTCATGGAACTATAAAGAATTGAGAATAGCCCTGAGCTGACTTCAACATGCATTATAAAGCTGTAGCAACAAGCACTGGGAAGTTGCCTGGGTTT
This sequence comes from Microtus ochrogaster, assembly GCF_000317375.1. NCBI lineage: Eukaryota > Metazoa > Chordata > Mammalia > Rodentia > Cricetidae > Microtus > Microtus ochrogaster. Next base: position 55,536,639 of record NC_022027.1, on the reverse strand, counting down.
GACCCTGAGGGCCCAGCCTCACCATAAGCATGCTAACTAGAGAGTTGGGAGGATCAGAAGAGGAGGACGGTGGCTACAGAAGAGGCCGCAGCTGCTAGGAAGGAATCCCGAGGCCCAGAACACAGGTGGCACTGGGGAAAAGGGAGAACAGTGGGTTCCTGCCACCGCCCCTAAAACTAAGCAACCTTAGGTGCCTTGAGTTAGCACCAGGACTGGTTTTTGGACTTACAATCTTCAGAACCATAACACAATCCCATGTGTTGTTTAAACCCCTAGACTTCGGAGAGTTTATTTTGGCAATGAGAGGGAGGTCAAAATGATTGCAAAGAGGCGTGGAAAAGGCTGTGATGATGGATGTTAGTGTGGCCAGGACCACGGAGATAGCCAGGACCACGGAGATAGACAGGACCACGGAGATAGCCAGGACCACGGAGATAG